>NW_026129624.1:0-15896 GCF_022985175.1 Labeo rohita | reverse complement strand
CTTGCACGGCAAGCTATCCAGCTCTCTTCCTGCTTGATAACAGTCACAAGGTCCCTCATCCAGTGCCCTTCGGGACAGTGCATCAGCGTTAGTATGGTATGTGCCTGCCCTATGCTCGATGACAAAGTTGTACTGGCTGAGTTCTTCAAGCCACCTAGCAAGTTGGCCTTCTGGTCTCTTAAACCTGTATAGCCATGTCAGGCTGCTGTGATCTGTTCTCAGTATGAAGTTAGACCCCACCAAATAGTGGCGGAACTGTCTGGTAAATCTAACAACAGCTAGGAGCTCTTTACGGGTGACACAGTACCGCTGGTGTGCTGGTGTGAGGAGACAGCTGGTGAATGAGATAACTTTCTCTTCTCCCCACTGTAACTGTGAGAGCACTGCTCCAGTGCTTTGGTTGGATGCATCAGTGTCCAGTACAAACTTTCCAGATGTAATTGGGAACACCAAGATGGGTGCACTTCTTTTCAGATGTTCGAAAGCCTTCTGCTGCTCCTCTTCCCAGGAGAAAGGAGTCCCCTTTTTGAGTAGCATTGTCATGGGTGCAGTTATTTCAGCAAACTTGGCAACAAACCTTCTGTAATAATTGCAAAGTCCCAGGAAAGACTGGAGTTCCTGGATGCTGGTTGGGGTCTTCCAGTCCCTTACGTCACTGATGAGGGCTGGATTGGTCTTAATTCCTTCGCCGCTCACAATGTGACCAAGAAACAGAACTTCGTCCCTTAGCAACTGGCATTTTGAGGGCTTTAGCTTGAGTCCATAATTCTGCAGCCTTTGAAAAACCTCCTGCAAGTCGCTCCATGCACTGTTCCACATCTTCACCAAAAATTATTATGTCATCCAGGTATATCAGCAAAGTGTCCCACTGCAACCATGGCCTGTAACACTAGCTCCATGGCCCTCTGGAATGTGCTGGGTGCATTACATAACCCAAATGGCATTCTAGTGTACTCATATAGTCCATACCTTGTCACAAACGCCGTCTTGGATCTGTCTTTTTTATTCATTTCAATCTGCCAGTATCCTGACTGAAGGTCAAGTGTTGAGAATGTCTTCACGCCACCCAGCACATCCAGGCATTCCTCTATTTTTGGTAGGGGATACGCATCCTTAATGGTAAGATCGTTAAGATGGCGATAATCTACACACCAGCGGACCCCACCATCCTTCTTTCTTACGAGGACGATAGGGGATGCCCATTCAGAGCTTGAGGGGATAACAATACCTGCTTCAAGCATTTTATTTAGATGTTTTTCCTCCTCATTCCAGAACCCTAAAGGGGTACGTCGTACTGGCTGTCGAACAGGCTTAGCGGTTCCTGTATCAATGCTGTGCTGCAGAGCAGAAAACTTCCCTAGATCATCATCAGTTGCTGCAAAAACTTCTTGGTGTTCAATTAGTAGAGCTATTAACATCTCTTGCTGTTGTTCAGTGAGCGTTTCACTTGCAGAAGTGAACAACTGTCTAAGATGCTCTGGAAGGTCCAGAGCATTTGGTGCCGACACCCTTCTTACATTGTGCTCATCTGGAGCCTCACTGTTAGGGTCTTTTGGCGTTAAGTCCCCACCTTTTGCATACAACTGAGCATTGACTGGAACTGAGTAGACTGTCTCTCCCTCCTCTTGAGCATCAGGATATGCTTCTATGAGCACACCCAAACAGAATCCCCGTGATAAGGATCTACTGGAAGCTGTGATGTTGCATAGCCTGACTGGGATCCTCTGTTCCATGTGAATCATGATACTGCCTGAAGACACTCCATCAGCCAGGCTAACAGGCTCTAGAACAGCAGGGAGTTCTGGTTTTGGGTCGTCTACCAGACCCCAAACTAGACATTCACACTCTGGTGGCACAGTGAAATCACTTTCTAACATCACCCTCGAGATGGCGTAGTCTGGCCCCTTGCCTTCAGATATGAACGCTGGGATGAGTTCTGAGCCCATGAAAACTTTGCCAGAGGCATGAATGGTGAAATCAGCAGCTTTTAAGAAATCTAAACCCAGAAGCAGGGCATCACGAATTGGTGCAATGCAAACTGTCCATTCCAACACTTTTGTGCCAATTCTGAACTCCACTTTGACTCCGCCTGTTGCTGACATCTCCCTTCCAGTTTCTGCATTTCGAAGACACGCATTTCTCAGTCCTGCATGTGATTTAACAGGTAATTTGTTGTACGTCTCTTCGGACATGATTGTGGCCTCAGCACCTGTGTCTATAACTGCATTAACTGGTATGCCATCAACAGTCAGCAAGATCATTAAACTGGGCCCTCGACTCTCAGCTCTGCTTACATGTACAATGGATGGACTCTGCTCTGCATGCTCAGAGCGGTTTTGACTTGGGGGCTCCATTCTGGACACAGCATTTGCAGGGGGACTTGTAGATGGACTTGGGGACCGTGAGCAGTTTAGTTTTTAATGTCCCTCCTCCCCACACTGGTAACATGGTCCACTAGAAGCCCTAGTGGGGCTGTTATTCTGCTGTCTGTATCTGTCTGGCTTGAAAGAAGTCTGGGTTGTGCGTCCCCTTTCTGACTAGACTGCCATGCTGGAATTTGTCTGATGGGTGGGTCTTACCGTAGAAGGGAGAGCAACAGAAGAGGGAGGAGGTAGACGGTCAATGGCTAGCTGGAGCTTATCCACTTTATCAATGAGTGCTTGCAACTGGTGTTGTGTAACATAGCCCTGTGTCTGCACTCTACGTGACTGCAAGGCCTGTGGCTCCTCGTCTGAGTCCATGTCTAGATCAGCCCAGGATACTCAACGTGTCCTCCCTCTCTGATCGAAGGCTCGCCCGAGTGTTGCTTTAAAATTGTGTTCGTAGGATGAAACTAGCCGCTGTGCCTCATCCAGTGACAGAGGGTCACGGTTCATAACTTCGTATGCCACTTTTTGGTTGCGCAGCCCTTTGAGAAAAGCATCAGCAGCAATTTGCTCTCCGAGCTCAATATCAACTCCAGGATAAGCTAAAATGACCAACCTGTGAACCTCCTCAGCGAACTCTGAAACAGTTTCTTTAGACTGGCGCAGTTCACCAAGTCTCCTCCGTGCTGTGGTGGGAGGCTCTTTCTGACCAAATCCGAAAGCCAGCTGTTCTTTCAGCAGAAAATAATCTTCACGTATGTGTTCAGGTAAGGAGCACAGATATTTGACAGCAGCGCCCCTGAGACATTCATGCAGTTTGTCCACTCGCTCTACTGCACTCCATCTGTAAATGACAGCTCTGCGCTCAAAAGGAATGATGAAGGAATCCCAGTCATCCTTACCATCATAAGTGTCAAGTTTAGCTTTAGGTCCAACTGTGGCTCTACCATGAAGGGCTGTTAGCTGATGGGTGGACGTTGAAGCAGTGGAAGGAGTGTGCATGTGCGGGCCCAAGTTGGATGAGCCATTATAACGGCTGGGTCCCTGTGCACGGCTTCTTGGTCTCACATCAGGGCCAGGCATGGAGGATGTTGAACTAGCAGGGCTCCGTACATGTCTATCAATGACAGCGAGCTCAGCAGCAAAAAGTTGTTCAGCATCTGAAGGTCCTGTGGTATCTCTGTTTGTCACAGCTGAAAGTGTGGTAGTGTCTTCATGTGGGTTTGGACCTTGTGTAACTTTGTTGGTATGGGGCTGCTGTGTGAGAGCAAACAAACAAGCTTCCGTTGCTTCCAGTCTTTGAAGCAGAGGTGAAATGGCATTTTGGAGTTGCTTATTTTGTTGTGACAGCACAGACTGTAGCCACTGTGGGGGATCTGGGGCAGCTGAAGCTCCATGTGGGACTTCTGGACCATTTGAATCCATCTTGTATTACAGTTGATATTTAAACTGCTTTAAACGATTTAATTTAAACTTTATGAGTTTATGTTTTATTTTGTAGTATTTAATTATTAATAATGAAGTATAGTCTGCTCTGTGAGTTTAACATAGATTTTCAAGGCTATATACAGCCTCCGTGAAACTTGGCAGCCAGCCAAATGCAGCGCTTAATTTTCCAGACTTCCAGCGCCACGCCTCTCGGCAAGGGGGAGGGGAACTCTGTGCAGCTTTTATCTCTGTGAAAGCATGGTTAATCCAAAGAAGAAACGCGTCAATCCGTCTTTAATAATACTTCACAATGGCGTTTTGCAGATTACAATGTCCATAGAATCTCAATGGATGCCCCAGCAGTTCATATCACTTACAATTTGCCGATGAATCTCTATCGCGCTCTGCTTCTGACACCGCTTGTTGTGCTTTCACTTGTAGTTTAGTTGCAGACGTGGAGGCGTGAAGGAAAGGACACAACAACGGGATTCCGTTCAGGAACTTTACTTTGTGCAGTATAATTTACAGCGGCGGGGTTATTGCTCTTGCCCAGTGCCGATGGATTTGACTATAACCATCCGCACCGGAGCCTGCGAGCAAAACTGACTAATCACAAACAAAACAGTGAACTAATCCCCGCGTGATGACGTAACAGCATCTGATTGGCCAACACAGAACCCATCATTAATACATACAAATAACTGCAATTTAACTTATATTTAATTAACACTACAACAGTAGTATGTGATTTATGACAAAATAGTCCCACAACTGATAGTTCATTTTTTCTTAACGTGATTCACCTTTAGTAACAGCGATTCAAAACGGATACGTCACGTGACATGGGAAAAAGACACGGAAAATCAGAAAAGCAGCATGCACATTTGGTTAAAAATTAAAGGCTGTCAACTGACTTAAAACGGGAAGCATCACTTGATTCAAGAGTCAAAAGCTCGTCCACAGTTTAGTAACGTTGGCAAGCTCTTCACGTTATTCTTGACTGAGCTGTATTGACTGCTTTGGTGCGTTGCAATACGGTAGGGGATTGTTTTGATGCTTATCCGAATTTTTTTTTCTTGCCCCCCCTGACTCGAGTCAAATGTCACCCATGGTAATGCTTATATATAATTCAAAGACAATTCTAAGCCAAGCACTGGATTATCACTTTTTCATGTTATTTGATCATTAATGTGTGTTGGCAGTGTATGTACAAATCTACCCAGTAATCATAAATATCCATGCAGTGGTTTTTAATTAATCTGTAAAAATCCCCTTTTCCAAATCGAGCCATTCTCAGATGCCTGTGGTTGTGCCGTCACACCGACAGAGGCCGCTTCCACAATAGTTGATTGACATGAGCTCTTATCTTAGACCAGCTGTCACAGTCCAGTAACTTTCCATGTTTTGATGCTATTTTTCTTTAATGCCTCTTTTGCTAATTTATCAGCTGTTTCATTCCCTATTATCCCGATGCCGGTACCCAACAGAAATATACAATTATACCTTTCACTTTCAGTCTGTACAATAATGTATAAATTTCCATTAGCACATCTTCTCTATCGCTTTTTGTAGACATTATACTTTTAAGAGCTGATTAAAAGAGCTGAACAAATTAAATTCCTATAATTGCAGTTAGTTCAGTAGAGTACACAGACAATTTGTTACTTAGCCTTTAAACTTATTTCCGTCATAAATCTTGGAATGTATACTCCTGTGCCCACTTTTTTGTTCAATTGGATCCTTTGATCCGTCTGCATAAATCTGTACAGCATAGAATAAACATTTTCTCTCATAAAAACATTAATTTCATGACTATTACTATATATTCCTTCTGCTTTTTCCCGGGCCTCCAGTAATCTCATTTCAACAACAGGTTCAAGAATATTCCATACTGACACACCACTTAATGGCATGTTAGGAAAGATTGTTTCATCCTCTAGACCACAATCCTTGATACACTGTTCATATTTCCATCCAAAGCTATTTCCTCCATTCTTTTTTTATATTCCCAACAGTCATTTAGTATTATGCGTGTACAATGATCCTTATTACTACCCTTTAAGTTAACACAATACATCATCGCAAGCTTTTCTCTTCTCAAATCTAATGGCATCTTCCCCATTTCACATTCATTTGGCATTTCCCCAGTGCACTTTTTCTAGCTCCCCATTCATACTTAGTTATTGAGGTCATGCAATTTATTACACCTTTGGATTTGTTTTAAATTTTCTTTATGTTGTTTCCAAGTCAACTTCTCATTAAAGACATTCTAAGATATTCGAACTCCGTCACTCTTTCTAACAGTTGATCATATAATTTCAGTGTAATTTTTTTCAATTTTCTTTTTCTTGGAAAAAAAAACAAAAAACATATATTGAGTCTTTGATACCGAAAACTTCATTCCCCAATCTACTGACCATTTTTCAACTTCATTTATAGTTTCTTGTATTCCTTTAACTACATTTGCTAAACTCCTACCTCTTTTCCATACTGCACCATCGTCCGCATACAGTGCCTTCCCAATGCTTGATCTAACTCTTTCAAATATACCATTGATCATTAAATTAAAAAAAAATGGACTAATTACGCTTCCTTTTGGGGTCCCATTCAGGATACCATATGATACTGACATTTCTTCACGTATACCTGAAATGTATGCTCAATTTTTTTTTTAAATTAATTAACAGTCCTTCCCTCCATAAAGTGTCATATTCCTTTTCAATGTCAAAGAAAACAGTGACAAGAGATTCCTTCATTATTAGAGCTTTCCTAACCTCATTTTCGAGGTTTCATTGTTGATTTCTTCTTCCTAAAACCACACTGAACTGGTGCTAATATTTTTTTCTTCTCCAGAAAATAATTCAACCTTCTTACTAACATTTTCTCCATTACCTTGCATAATGTAGATGTAAGAGCGATTGGCCTATAGTTATTAGATTTTGTTGCATCCTTGCCTGGTTTCACTACTGGTATTACTATTGCACTTTTCCAATCTTTGGGTAAACAGCCTTCATTCCACATATGATTATGCAAATCTAATATTGCTTTAATAGCTACCTCTGGTACATACTGTAATTAATCATGTCTCTCCCTGGCATTGTATTGTTTGAATTGTTAATAGCTGTTTTTAACTTAAAACCATTAAAATCCTCATCCATATTACTATCAGTTCCTTGTTTCTTTATATAAACATTCTCATATATTCTACTTAATTCTTGTCTTCTATTTAAGAACTTATCACTTAAATTTTCAATACTATGAACTTTAGCAAAAGTTTTAGCTAAGACTTCTGTCTTTTCTTTATTTGTTTTGGCCACTTTCCCTTCTTCTTCAATTACAGGAATCTGTTTATAATTACTAATACCATTTTCCTAATCATTCTCCACACCACATGCATTCCAGTTTCTCTCCCAACTGTATTACAGAATTCCTGCCAAGACTTTCTCTTTGCTCTTTTAATAACCCTTCTTGAAGCAGCCCTTTTTTTCTGATATTCTACAATGGTATCTTGAGTTATGAATCTTTTTAAAATCCAGAATGCCTTATTCCTCTCTCTAACTGCCACTGAGCACTCTTCAGACCACCATGGTACACTTTTCTTTTTCTTTCTGTTACCTCTTATTAATGGAATAGTTTGGTTTGCTGCAGAAATGATTTCTCCTACTAACTTATTATATTTCTCTTCAATATTTCCTTCCAGCTTAATATTTTTGAAATTTTCTTCATACAACATATACAGTTCCTCCTATTTTGCCTGCCTAAATCCCCATCTTGCACAGTGACTAACGTTTTGCTTTTGAACTGCACTCTGAATCTCACATACTACAGGCCAGTGATCGCTGCCCAAGTTATCTTCAAGTACACTCCAGGTACACTTACCGGCTAAAGCAGCTGATATTATTGTTAGATCCAAACATGACATGCCACCTTTTACTATATCCATTCTTACTGGTTTCTTCTATGATTATCCCATTGTTGTCTGTATTTTTACTACCCCACAGGCCATTATGTGCATTAAAATCCCCACATATAATAATTTTGCCCTGTATATTACCCATCACTTTTTCTAATATAGTATTACTTATTTCTTTACATGGATTATAAAAATTTATAATTCTGATTCCTTCATGTATACTTAATACTTGTATGCTTACACATTCTACATTATTACTTCTGTATATTCTTTTATATGCTATGCCCTCCTTAATAAATGTTGCACACCCTCTTCCAACTTATCTGTCTTTCCTTTCTACTACATATCCATCGATCTTAAAATCCAAGGAGCTATTTAAACATGTCTCCTGAATGCACATGATGTCTGGCATCTTTCCCATTTCTATGATATGTTTTTTTAAAAACCTTGCCCATTTGCTATTAAGCTCCTGGCATTCCAATGTAGTAGTAGGAAAGACATTATATACCTAAGTATTATTACTCTGAGTTATATCCAGAGCAGCATTTCCCTCCTTTGCTTTCAAAATCCCATGGACCTCCTCTGCTGTAACTCCTGTTAATTTCAGAAATTTATTAGCACACCCTACAATAATCTCTATCTTGTCCGATTTCCTTTCCACTTGTAAGGTACCATTAACCACCGCACAGATGAAAGCTACAAAATCAATTTTATTCATCACAATATGTTAAATTGATTCTTTCCTCGCAGGATTTGTACTTCATGGGCTTCTTGTTGTACCGGGCATTCTGCATATGCTGCAATATGTCTCCGCCACAATTACAACACTTAATCTCTGCTCCCTCCTCACACTTGCCATATTAATGCTCTCCCCCGCATTTTGCACAACGCATTTTCTCTTTACAGATACTAGCAGTATGTCCCATGCGTTGGCATTTGAAACATCTTAAAGGCAGAGGTACGTACTCTCACACTGAGAAGCTTACGAATCCTAGCTTCACTGTTACCGGCAGATTATTCCCTTCAAACTGTATGATCACGCTCATGCTTTCACATCTTTTGTTGTCTTTCCACATCTGCAGTCTTCTAGCAGAGGTGACTGTGCCTCCACTCAGACTACCTTTAATATCATCCATACTTACATTAAGAGGTACTCCTGAAATAACACCTCAAACTTTATTGCCTATTTCTGTGCATGCTATCCGTGCTCCTGCTAGCATTTTCATTTTCATAATATTTTCCTTCTGCTTTTGATCCTTGCATTTAATCATTATTCTTCCATTGCTAAGACAAGATACAGCTTTCACTACTCCTATCTGTTTCTCGATTATTTTCGATAATTTAACAGGATGATCTTGCTGTTCTGACTGCTTAGCAAAAGTAATTATCACTTTGATTTCTCTTTCTACCACCTCTTTAAACAGCTTAATTTGCCATATGTCTTGTTTTATTAATTGTTTGCTCACAATCAGATCCATCACCCAAGCTGCTCTTTTTTCCCTTTTATTGTATCTTACTTCCTGATACTCCATATCTTGATCATTATCGCCATCCGAGGTATCTCCCCATACCGCTCTTCCTTCTGCCATTTTCCTCCTTTGGAACACCCAGCAGCCATGTATCATCTTCTTCTCTTCTTCTTGGTTTTTAAAGCCACCTTCTGCTCCGGAGTTTGGACCAGAGTCTTGTATTCAATTCATCAATCCCGTCTCTCTAATAAAATCAAACAAGGCTTTACTATTTATTTCACTTGACCATTTTATTAAAACTTTAACATTTAAATCCTGGATTCCATTCTTTCGTATTTCTTCTAACATTTTTCCTCTTTCTATTTCATACTTACTACATTCAAGGCATACATGAGGTATTGATTCTTCAACATTACAGTGTTCACAAAACCCATTTGGATGTTTTCCTATTATTAAAACAGATTTGTCAGGTTTGTCAGGTTTGTGTTCCTCTACCCACTGCAGTGCCAAGAGCATTCCTATCATTTCTACAGTATAAACTGCTATAATTTGAAGTTTGCTTTACTTCACTGATACACTGATTCTCACTGTTTTGGACTAAAAAAGCAGCCCCAGTTGTTTGATGTTCTGGATCTTTAGAGCCATCAGTTTACACTTGTATATGTCTGGGATATTGGATTTTGGTATATATTGAAAATGCAGATGACAAGTCAACATCTCTATCCGTTTTTTTTTTTTTTTTATCTACAACAGATCTATCATAAATCAACTTGAGGTGTTACATAAACCCATGGTTCATATTCCTGAATGACCACTGTTGGACTTATTTTGATGTTATTTACTTGTAATTCTTCTGCATATACTTTACTACTCCACCCAAGACTTGTTCTACAACGGAACGTGAAGTTTTAATCCAACATAAACTGATCTGAGAAGCGGTGGCTGGTAATCATACATGATTGTTCACCACAGGGTGTCAGTGCTCTAAAGTGGCCTAATTGCAATGCTGCAGTTTATGAGATCTGATGAATGAGATCATAATGAACCTTTATTCATCTGTATTAAATATGTTAGTCACTATTCTGTGTCATAGTCTGTCATCATTTTACTGTATGTAGTCTAATGCCAAAATATGAATATTCAATAGTCGCACTGTCAGCGTGTTACTGTATTATTTAAATGTTTGACATGGTTAAATAAGGCAGTTACTGCACATTCATTCATCCATTTTAAACAATGGAATAAGCAGTGGCTCGGAATAAGAGCACCAACGCACAAAAACAAATGGATTTACTACAAATAAAACCAAAAATTGCAATTGAAGTTAAACCATATAACCACAAATTAACTCGGGTTTTACTACACTGTCCATAGTAAGCTATTTGTAGTAAAAGTTTCTGTATGTAGGAAACTACCGAGTCATAACAAGTATAATGCAGAAGTACTTGTGCAAGTAGTCCATTGTTTTTAATGAAGAAAAACTTGCTCCCCATTCCACTCCACTTACACGTCTCTAAGTTTAACACCTGACATTTTTCAACTATTTTATTTATATGTTCAGACCATGTAAGTTTTGCATCAAAATAAATACCTAAAAACTTAAATACCTTCACCCTTTCCAACGATTTCTATACAATTTCAAACTCACTTCAGCAGCCATGTATGAATCTGGCCTCCCCTTTTATAGGTCAGACTTCGTCCATTCTTTGGCAACACTCACAGACAGGTAAGTATTACAGGTATACCTCACACATTTTACATTCCCACACTTCAAAACATTATTAATTAAATCGACATTAAATAATAATTCTCCACCGATAATACTTAAAATACCCATATTCATCATTATTAAAACACATAATCCACACATAATCCCCGTTACAAACAGATGATGGTTTTGCCGGTGCGACTCTGTGCCTTTAAAAGCACCCTCTGTTTGCTCGGTTTGGCCGACGATGCAGCGTTCACCCACTGAAAGACTGACTACTTCCTGACAAACAAACAAACAAACACTTGAACAAAGGACAAAAACAAGACGCGGCTAATATGTGTGTGTGAGATGATCGGGAATGAGGATCTGTGCTATAGGAAAATGGACGATCGTTTCGGCGCGTGCACTCGCTTCGCAGATGGCGGAATCAACAGGTAAAGAGGGGGAACAGAGAGTGGATGAGGTGTGTATGTGTGTGTGCAGGCCAGTTCCACTCCCTCAGCAGTGACAAACAGGTGTTTTGTCACACATGTAATCATTAGTGATGTTACGTTAAACACAGAATCTCCGAAGCTTGTATCCAAAAAGGACGCATTTTTAAATTATTATTAACAATAAACTTAAGTTTAAACAGTTTAAACAATAAACACAGTCAAAGTACAAAAAACATAAAATACAAACAAAAAATATATATATAAAATACTAAATATTTACAAAAAATACACATACAGCCAGGGGTGGTGGTCTAAACATTATGTAAATATATTAAAGGATTCACAAATGGATCTTAATTGCTTTCTTATTATGTAAATAAAAAAATATTTTAATGTAAATTTAATTTCTTTTTCAAGAACCAAAAATAACGGCTTGGTTTTATTATACTTGCACTAATGAATACGAAATTTAGCAAATATTAAAATCAAATTTATAATGTAATACTCTTTCCTTTTATTTGAGGGGATTTTAGTAAAACCAAATAAAACATGTTCTAGAAACAAAGAAAAAGTGGGGTCAATATTATCAATTATAAATCTAGTCAAATCTTTCCAAAAATTTTTAACATGAGGGCAAAGTCAAAATAAATGAAACAAAGTTTCAGTCATCATATTACAAAACAATTCAATTTAATATCATTTTTAAATTTAACCAGCCCAGTTTCTTCAGAACGTCTGCAGTATTGGAGCTCGATTTGTTTTGAGAAAAGCATGTGATCTATGATGTCCGAAGCTTCAAAAGGCTTGTTTGAGATGAGCAAAATCTGCGCAGAATCGATCACCGGTGATCACCACAAGATGCATGCCGGTTAGAAATGTGTCCGACTTACGTCCGCCTTGTTCTGATGTCATGCTGACATGTGCCAAAAAACTCTTGGGAGGGCGAGGCAGCTGTATCGGATTGAACAGTCGGGCGCAGTAGCTCTCCACCAACTGCACTGACCAAAAGCACGATGGGAAACTCCTGGATGACGACACAGCTTAAAGCTCATTGGTGCAGACAACCGTGATGTTGCGCTCTCTTCTAAAATTTATTATTTTTTAATCAAATATAATGTGGCTATGTGTTTAGATTATGCATGAATATTCCCAAACACTATGCCAGTGCGATCTTAAAGTAGCAAAGCGTTGTCTGGTCAATTAGTCTCAGCCTCAAATGGCACACAAACCATCTGATGAATGTTGCAAAAAAAAAAAAAAAAAAACCTACACACCACTAACACTTTACACAACTTTCCAGGAGTAAGGACTATGGTTGGCCTAATGGGACTTTTTTAGAACCTATCCTGATCTGATACCAAAAATTCTGAGTATCGACCAATACCAATATTGATCCGATACCAGCACCGTTTTTTTCAGTGTAGAATTTCTATTCTTCAGTGTGTGTTGACCTGATCGTCACTCTTTTGTGTGTTACACAAAATCTGCTAAATATAGACAACTTCATTATAAAGAAAAATATCATAATCTATGACAAAAATACTGTTGTAAACTAGGTTAATGGGTAATTCAGTAGCAAAAGTTACTCTAGAAAAATCATGAGTGCACAATAATTTTATAAAATCTAAACTTTTAGTGGAAAAAAAACATTATTGGACATTGTGAATAAGTGTGGGACTAAATCTTGTAAAATGTTACACATTGCTTTATGTGTTGTTGTAAAATACATTCATGAAAAACAAGCAATATATTTATATATTAATATATACTATCAATTAAAAGACATTTCTTTTAAATGTATAGCACAGTAATGAGACAACAACATGTGATAGATAAGATGAACAAGAAAGACTATTAATAATCATTCACTGCACAAAAGTGAAGCGAAAGGATCCAAATACAGAGCGGCACAAGAGGCTTGTGTGTTGAGTGATGCACTTGAAACAACATAGAGTCACAGCGCACAGACACAGTGCTCCACTTAGAGAAGTTCAAAGCACAAAGGGAAGAGATATTGATGCGTAGTGCATTAAATCTGTGCGTAAGTTTGAGCCTTATATTTTAACGTCCTGGGGTCAGCTAACCCGCCGGCGGGAGCACTCGCATATTTTCCAGATGTGAGCAAAAAGAACTTGAATTGCTCCCTCAATTTTAATTGGACACATAAAAGTACATCACCTGAATCTGTAGAAAGTTTACTTTTATTTGTGTATGCTCAACATATCAACAAATGCACGTGGTTTTTGTAAATAAAGAAAATATACAGGGTGTCATTTCAGTCTTCTCAGTCTCCGTGAATATCCAGTTGAAATGCGTCACTAAAATGAACTAAAACTCAGTGAATACATGACACACAAACACCAGAGATATGTCTATAGAAAGCTTTGAATGTCTACTTTTAAATGAAAATTTTTTCGATGACGTAAGTTTCATCGAAAACACATATTCTGTGTGTAAGTAATCCGTATGAAACCTATACCATGTCCTGTTTTTCCCATCTGACCTCATTACCGCTAATTAGTTCACGCCCACGCGCTGTGCAGCGCTATTAGGTGTGTGTGTTCGACTTAACACAGCGCTGCGAAACTCGATCAAATTCTGATTTAAGCAGTGTATTCCGGTTAGAAATTTTGTCCGACTTGAGGCGGCACCAACGCCTCGTGACTGTCACGTGTGCCATCAAAGTACCGCGATAGCGATTCGAGAGCAGCCGGTTGACTCACTCGGCGCAGTTTCTTCAGAGTGGCTGCAGGAGCTATGCTGATGACCACATGGCTGTTTCACGATTGGCCAGATTCACCGCATGACAACGATCACGTGTGTTTTGGGTTTATTCTAACGATAATGCTGACAAATCTGTGTTTTTAAAACAGTAAAAGTGTTTTTACTGTAGTCGCAATGTTATATTGAGTTAGATTTATCATAAAACACTGCTAAAAGCAGATATAACCCCACTTCATTAGTATTTAAATAGTATGTTTATGTTAAACGTTATTCTTGTTCAGATGGCGCTGTATTAAGCAGTATATTAAACGTTTTTCTGTTGCTCATGAAAACGCTTTTGAAAAGTCTGTGTATTTGATAAATATTGCATTTAATTCACTTCTTCTGTGATAGAGCATGCAAACACCGCGAGAGCATCACTAACGAGAGTAAAAAGTGTCCGTCTTGACGCCTCCATTTTCAACTCCGCCGCTGACTGCTCTCGGCTACTCTCGTTGATCGCCATCTGTAGCCGTGGATGAAGTCGATGAAGTTATTACAAACATCCACGTAAAAGACGCGCGAAATGACCGCCTACATCAACTTGTGAACAAAACGGCAACGTGTTTGTGTCGGATACTTTCGTTTTTGGAAGAAAGCGCTGAGAAGAAAAAGCCTTGTATTTACTCCAGATGAGGACGCGCTGATAGGAACAGGCTAAACTTGTTTATCTCACAAACAGAACGCGAGCGCGACTACAGGCAGCTGACGAGAGGATCTTATACAGAGTAAGTATTGTTTCTTATTGGCATTAGATAATGTGTTGTTGATACATAAACTTGAACACATTTACTAGTTGGACTTTTTCCAAAACTATACTTCCTGACTAAAATATGTGAAATCGAGTGCAACATTTTGAAATATCAGGAATGTTTTATGTTTCATAAACAAATTGACATTAAAGTAGGGCTAATGTTTAGACGATATAAAAGTAATGTATAAGAATGCTTAGACCAGTCTTTACTGTTGAATACTCTGTCTGCAAATATCTGCTCAAATGTGTACATAATGTGCTTAATAATAATTTAGTTTCTCAGATGTTGTTTTTATACTGTATAATAATAAATATAAAGCATGTGTGCATATGATAGCTATAAAATCACATGGGCAATATTAGTGATTGCTAATGTAACAATATTGCTCCAGGACTGTCAACATGCGCACTGATTTATTCATTTATTTATGTTAGTGATTAGATACTTATATTAATATTTTTTTGGGATAGAAATTATAGAACTAATGCTTTTATTTAGCAAGGATGCTTTAGATTGCTCCTGATATTAACATGCTCACATATGTTTTTTGTTTTGCTTTAGTTGTTTGTGATCTGATACCTGCACAACAGATGAATCCTGCAAACGTTTCCTGTGAGAGCACTGTACCAACATCAGATCTTCAACTACACTGATATTCTATTGGTAAAACAAGTTCCTTGACTACTGATAATGAGTTTTGCAAGCATTTGAATATCAGGTATGATTTACTTGTGTTACTTGTTGAGCAGAATTCAGAAAACAGTTTTCAGGAATTACACACCATCTGTTCACATCTCTGTGGTTAGAGCAGTGTGCTTAATAATGTGTCTTTGACCTTCATAATGTATGTTTATATTATACTGTGTTGTAAATAAAATACAGATAATCTAAAACCCCAATCTCTGAATTGTCTCACATTGTTTCTTACCTGACAGTCACAGTCTCATTGATGGGCCATTAGGGGAGGGCCTTTTGTCTCTCAGGTGTGAATCACTAAATATTCAATGGCCATTGTCACTCCCTCGCATATTCCCTTTCGATCACAAAACATGTCTTA
>NW_026129623.1:744456-825236 GCF_022985175.1 Labeo rohita | reverse complement strand
GGTTCAATACTAGGACCACTTCTTTTTTCTATTTATGTTAATAATTTACCGTTAATTTCCAATAACTGTAAAGTTCAACTTTATGCTGATGACACCGTCATATATGTATCTAATTCTGATATTTTACAAATTCAGTTATCTCTTCAGTATGATTGTAATATTTTACAAGATTGGCTTTTGGACAATAAATAAGTACTTAATAAAACTAAGTCTTATATTATGATTTTTGGTTCTAAACAGAAACTTAAATCTAAAAGTAATTCTTGTGTTATATCATGTAAAGACGGTACTTCTTTGCATAAAGTTGATACTATCAAATACCTTGGAGTATGGCTTGATTCTGAACTTTCATTTAAATCACATATTAATCATATTCTACGTAAAATTAATTTTGGAATTAGTACATTACAGCGATCTAGATATTGTTTTTCATATAGTGTTCGTAAGAAACTTGCTTCTTAACTTATACTTCCAATTTTTGATTATTATGATGTTGTTTATCAATCTGCATCAAAATTAGATCTTGCGCCACTTAACACAGTATATTATAGACTTTGCAGATTTGTTTTGGGATGTTCTTTTAATACTCATCATTGTATAATGTATGATGCACTCCAGTGGCCATCTTTGCATACAAGATGACATATTCATTGGCTTCTATTTCTTTTCAAATGTATTTATTTTAACTATCCTAGTTATTTACAACACTATTTTGTACCTTTTTCTTCAAATTATCAAGTTAGACAATCTGTTCAGACCTATTTCTTTGTTTCTCGTGTTAAAAAAACAATTGGTAAAAAAGCTTTTATGTTTAAAGCCCCTATTGGCTAAAACAATTTACCTGGGTATATTCGAACTAATACATCATTTAAGATGTTTAAGCAAACTTTGTTTTCACAGTTTGCTTTGGTTTGTACATGTTATTATTGAAAATGGTACTTTTTGTGTGTGTGTGTGTGTGCACTGGATCCACTGATCAGTGTATAGTGTATTTTGTATTAGGTTTTGTTGTATATTCGTTACTAGCTTTTAATGGATAGTTAATCATTTTGTGGTGCTTTTTTTTTTTTTTTTAGTATCGTTTGTGTTTAGTGTTGTTTAAAAATGTATCGTTAATGTGTGTTTTGTTTTGTTTTATGTTGCGATTATATTGCATTGTGTTCTGGGACCCCCTCGAAAACGAGATGGTACATCTCAAGGGGTTAATCCTAATAATAAATACCTACCTGCTGGAAGAGATGTTCAGCAGTCTCAAGTGCAGTGGGCAACCCCTTTAGCGGGAAACACTTGCACATCTTGGAGAATCGATCAACCAATACAAGTATACAGGTGTTACCTTTGGAGCTTGGGAGATCGGTCACGAAGTCCACTCCTATATGGGACCAGGGCCTCTGTGAAATTGGTAGTGGTACCAGCTTTCCTGTAGGAAGTTGACGGGTAGATGTAGACATGGCACAGACAGAGCAGCTTTGGACGTAGCTGATGATATCACGGCGCATACTGGGCCACCAGTAACGGGACTGGAGGAGCGAGAGGGTCCGTTTGCTGCCTTGGTGTCCAGAGCCCAGAGACTAATGCGCCCAGAAGGGAAAGACGTTGGTAGCGAGGGACGAAGATTTTCCCTTCTGGGCATTCTGGTGGAGCAGGCTCCTGGCGGGTGGCCTGCCTGATGGTTTCATCCTGATCCCAAAGGATGGGGCTGACGATCAGGTTGGAGGAAATGATGGGTTCTGGTTCTGAACGGGAAATTTGAAGAGAACTGTTGTGAGAGAGCATCAGCAGAAACGTTCTTGGAACCGGGTCGATAGGTAATCTTGAAGTTGAAGCGTGTGAAGAATAACGCCCAAAGTACTTGCCTGGGGTTGAGACGCCTTGCTTCTCGGAGGTACTGGAAATTTTTGTGATCTGTGATGATGGTAAACGGATGCGCTGATCCCTCCAACCAGTGTCACCACACACATCGTAGTTTTGCTCCGCCGGAGTCAGGTTACGTGAATAGAAGGCACAGGGATGGAGGAGAGGAGGCTTGACGACCACTTGGGATAGTACCAAACCCACTCCAGTAGTGGAAGCGTCAACCTCTACTGTGAAGGGAAGTTCGGGATCTGGGTGATGTAGTAAAGGTGCGGTACTAAAGATCTCCTTGAGCCGTTGGAATGCTTTGTGGGCAGCGGGGTTCCAGATGAGGTTCTTCGGCTTACCCCTCAGGAGGGAGGTTATCGAAGCCATGATTGAACTGTAGTTCTGGATGAAGCGTCTGTAGAAATTTGAGAATCCCAGGAAACGTTGAAGTTCTTTGACTGTGAGAGATTGTGGCCATTCCTGAATGGCAGATACTTTCCCCTCTGCATCATCTGCATGCCCTCGTTATAAGCAAGGTTATAAGCACTCTGCAGGTCCAGCTTTGTGAAGACTTGGGCCCCACGAAGCTCTTCGAGGGTGGTGGGGAACAGAGGGAGTGGATATGGTTGCTGTCTGATCTGGGAATTGAGTTGACGGTAATCGATGCAAGGGCGTAAACCTCCATCCTTCTTGCCCACAAAGAAGAAGCTTGAAGCAGCCGGCGAGGTAGATGGTTGGATAAAGCCTTGACTCAGACCCTCTGCAATATGCTCCTCCATTGCCTGGCGAGAAGAAGTTGCTGGAGGATTCAGAGTCTACCAGAGAGGAAACACATGCAGAAGAATTAGAAGTATGCAACGTTACAGGTAGTAATGCAAGTGAGGTGTACGTAATATGTGACCAGGTCGTCCACAGTAAAGACATAATCCATTAGTAATGCAGTGATTCCGTTTGCCTGAGACAGGCGCGTTGTGTCAATTTGCATGGGTTCTGGTACTGGGGAGCTAGCAGCCACTGAGGACCCACTGTAGGGCCTTACCCGAGAGCAATGAGATGAGGAAGGCGGCCTTAGCCATTCTCAGAGGTAAAGAAACGTGGTTGTATCTGAATGAATAAGTTGACTTGGAGTAGAAAACCGCTACATTCAGCCGCCTCGCCCGCAAACGTGGCGGGCATGGCCATGGGAGATCCTGAGGCAGATGGCGGCGCAAGTGTGGGTTGAAAAGCTGCCTTGAAGGCATTCACCAACTCGGTGAGAGGATCCAGTGCAGCTGGTGCTTCGGTGCTCATTTTTCCTTTTGTATCAGTCTGGTCTTGTGTCACAAACACACACACTGATACGGAGGAGACGAGAGGTGAGTAGCAATCCAATCCAAAGTTTTATTGACAAGCTTTGTAGTTGAACAACAGGAGGTAAACAGAGTAAAAGGTTCTTAACTGAATGACTTCGAAGCGTAGAGATGAATAAAAGTCTAGATATTGAGCCACGCCAAATACCAGCGAACAACGGAGAAATCCACGTGGAGATATGCAGTCCCTAGAAGCGTTAGCACGTGAACAGTAGACCAGACAATGAGAGAATGAACGAAAGTCTCTTTTATAGGGTGTGGCTCAATGATTAACAGGTGCAGGTGGTTAGAACTCGGGTGAACGAGTGGGTGGTGCAACCGGAGGTGTGGCAGATGGAGGTGGCTGTGGTGAATGCCTGACAATAAGTTGAAACTTGTAAGTAAATTCAACAATTAGTTCTGGAAATTGTTTATTTTTGCCTTCAAATACGCACTTCGAAGGATGTAGCCTATGAATTGGGATGCAGCTTATGTATGCAGCTTTGTTTTTGTTTTCGTCTTCTTTGTGGTTTTTACTGATGGGTTGCGAACAGCTGAACTACCCCCTACTGGACTGGAGCATGGATTTCTACTATACTATTTCTAAACACTACATTTATTCTTATCCCTGTTTCTGGAATATTAAATGTGTAAAAATGTCTCAGCATCTAGAGATTCCTTTTACACTGAAAAGTTCCCTCACATTCACATGTATATATGCAACCAAAGTATGCGTATTATCAGAATTGTATACGTATGTGAATTGTATTATTTATGTTTGCACTAGTGTTTTGTGGATGTGTATGCACGCATCAGTTTATATGTATGTTCGAGTGTTTATAGGTGTTAATGTGTGAATCAAATTTATATGTATATGCAAGTACAGGCAGCAAGTTTATATGTGTGTTGTTAGGTGTATATGCATGGATCGAGTTTATACATACAAGCAAGTGTCTATAGGTGTATGCATGTGTCAAGTTTACATGTATACGAAACTTATTTACAAGTGTGCATTAAACATACGATGTATTGGTATGGATTTGATATTAGTGTGCATGTGTATTTCATATATTGAATATCTAATAGTAAACGTATATATGTGAGTAATGTATAGGTGTATATGCACATGTTTTATGATGAGCGAAGTTTGATTTAAATCCTATGTGGCACCTCAAATAGATAGACATATACTGTATATAAACAAAGAGGATTTTAATGATAGACATTTAATCAGGGTTCAGTAAGGAAATTGAATATCTGTTGATATTTCCTGATCAAACACACAAATACTAAGGTTTTCATAGCAGCTTCTGTTGATGCTGATCTGAATCAGGCAGTGATCACATAACTCATTAAATAATTAAGGAAAAAATATATATTTTTAACAGATTACAGAAATATTTCATAGTTAGCCTGCACTTAAAAAAAGTTTAAGAATGTTCTCACAGTTTTTAAGGCCTATGACTGTTAAAAAAAAAAACTAGTCACTAGTCGGCGCTCCAACAGGGTCTTTAGGAGAGACGTACTCTCTATACACCATTAAACTGAGTTAGAATAACAGAATCTGAAGATTAAAAAAACATTCTGACATGTAAATTGTTAAAAAAAAAATAGTAATTTATCCCTTAACGATCAACTCTCTGGGTCTGATGTTTGACCTTTTGACCTTTTGGATAAATCATTCACACAGTGACTTTCAGAATCACAATAATTGGTCAAAATTATCTGTGTACTGTTCTGTAATTGTTACAAATGTAATATATTGACGTGATTTGATTATATGAAGCAGATTTGAATGATATTGTTTAGTATTAAAAACAATTTCCAATGTGCTGGTCAGTTTCTTCTCTGGTGTTCACGCCATCTCTTTTAAACACGTTCACGTGCATAAAAGTAGAAGTATCAGGATCTTTTTTGGCTCTTTGTAGCTTCAGTTTCTTAAAGGACTGCTTATTAGCATTTGATTTAGCAGAAGCCATCAAACCGCAGTGTGTTTAAAGGTGAAAGTCTTTCAACACTTGCAGTTTTTCTCTCTCCTCTGCTCTCAATTGATCATTTGCTACTAAATTCACACAAAATACATCTTTTGTTGATGTGAATGATTCAGATTGTTGTATTGAACTCATCTTTTGCTGAAATTGTTTCATGTGGTGATTCAGTGACTGATGCGGCTGATGTCGGTGGTTTAGTTTGTCTGTGAGAAGCAGAGAAACACTGACTGAACCAAACAATGATTTCAACAGCTGAACACAATGGAGATACTTGATCAGGCCAAACATCTGTGGATCAAGAGGATCAACAGACATGTATGAAAAAAAAATGTGCTAAAATAGTCATGATGAGAGATAAAGATCAAACTAAGAGCAGAGTGGAATATAAACTGAGGAAATGACAAATGTTCACACATGTATTTTTGTGATCGTGTGACTGTGTTCAGTTTTGTCTTCTCAGCTTCTCATTTCACACTCATGTTTTGTTTTGATTTTTTTTCTCACTCACACTGTGGTCAACATCTTTCCAGTGTTTTAGCAGAACAGTGTTATAGCAGAAACACCCACAGACATGATGAGGTTTAATTTGTCACATTTTAAAATACATTTTTAATTTGATGGTGAATTCACTAAATGTTTTCTCTCTCTTGATCATCCTTATTTTATTTTATTTTATTTTATTTTACTTACTTTATTGTTGCAATAAAAGGCATAGTAGTGCCTGTTGTATTTTCTTTATGAAAGAAATGAACAATTTTAAGTATAACAGAATGAAAAAATCCTGATGCAGAGGAATCTAGTTTGTTTTACGTAATGAAATGGAGAGAATGTCATTAGAAAGTATTGATTCTGATGGCCACCCTTACCAAAAAAAAAAAAAAAAAGTATACTTCAAGTCTAATTCAATAAGTATACTTAAGTAAAGTTTAAGTATATTTTAAAAATATACTTTATGTTGTAAGTACACAGATATCAGCGTACTAGTAGTATACTTGTAAGAGTACTATTCCAATACTCATTGGGACTAAATTGGCCCACTTTCTAGTATATAAAAGTATACTTTTAAGTACACTTTAAGTATAACAGTAGTAAATTTTGAGCACACAATTAGTTCACATCTGTTTTAAGTGTGTACTGCAAGTATACTAAAAGTGAACTTATATGTATACTGACAGTTTACTAATTAAATACTTTTTTATGCATTTTAGTACACTTTAAAGTATAGTCTCTGTAAACTACTAGTTTAGTAGTTTTATACTGCAAGTATACTCATAAGTAAGTGAACTTTACATCATACTTTAAGTATACCCACTATGTTTTTATTTAGGTATTAATTTGTATATATTTTGTTATATGAATATCTGAACATACAAAACATCAAAAGAAAAAACGGTATCTGCTTGTTAACAAAAACATTTTATTCTAGCTTCATGCATTATTTTTTTATAAACACTTGAATGTTGGTAAGTTGCAGAAATAAAAAAATAAATAATTAGACAACATTTTAAACAAAAAAAAAAAAATCAAAAAAATACTCATGATAATCAAAACAAAGATCAGTCGATCAACACCCCAAACCCTGACAGTCATTATTACCTCTTCATGGGTCAACATTTTACTCTGACACTCAGCCGAGTAAGGCAGGCTACACGAATAAAGATCGTTCGTTAATCTCTCTTATTTGAATGGATGTAGGCAGAATAAACAAACAGTGTCAAGATTGTATACCAACCCAAAGTGTATTTACAGGACCAACACAAATACAAATATAGAAAAAAAAATGTCTATATACATGCACAATATGTAACGTGAGCATTAGTAATGTCCAGAATAGTCCACTGTTTGTGTATGTGTGTGCATATGGATGACTTGCATCGGCCTCACCGGTGGGCATTTGAGTCCGTGAGCACGATGAAGAACAGCGCTGTCCTGTAACGGAATCGCCAAGAAAACACAGTCCCACAAGTTCGTAATCCCAAACGAGATTTTTCCACAAGGGCAGTATTTCCACGGAGGCAGGTAATGAGCCACAGACAAAGACAGCAGCAGATGATTTTTAACGATCGTAATCCTGCTACACGTAAGAGAGTGCTCCTGAACGCTGAAAAGCGGGCTTCTTTTATCGGAAGTATATAATCAGATGTTTCTCGTGACGTCAGGGGATTCCCTGGCATAGCGTGACAGAACTCTCGCGAGACGAGAACAGGGGAAATGACATTTTGCAGGGCAATACAAAAAAGGGGATAAAATTACAACAGCTGAGACAACTAAATAAGCAAATTAGCAGTTTATCAACAGCTTATAAATATACCTCTTATATGGCCGTGCTACATAGATTCCCTCCCCCCAGCCAACGGCGTCTGAGGTGAGCGTCCATAATAACGCTTCAGATTAACCACATTTATTATCCGTTTTAGGTGGGTTGCCCCAGCACACAGTGTAATTTATTGGCCCTGTTTATTTCAGCTGGACCCTCCCACTTGGGCGCTAGCTTGGCAGATAATTTGTTAGAGGTACTGGAAAGAGGATGGGTTTTTAACCAGACTAGGTCACCCAGTTGAAACTGCACATTTTTTCTACGGTAATTATAATACCTAGCTTGTTTGGCTTGGCTCATCCTCATCCTGTTTTTTTACCTCCTCTGCCATAACGTTCTGTCGTTCTACCAGGGTGTATGCAGCTTGATCAGGTGAAGGTGGTCGGTGGATTAGACGTTCCAGCGGTCCGTTTTTTACTGGTGGGGAATGGACCCATTAGATCCACTCCTAGGGTGTGTCCAGGCTCCGTTGTTTGTGAACTTTGGAGAAGTCCAGATGGTTAAGTGTTACTGAGTTTGTATTTCTGGCATACCTCACAGCTCTTTACGTATTCCCAGACATCTTTCCTGACAGAAGGCCACCATGCTACCTCCAAGATTTTCAACAGGGTTTTTAACTGCCCCAGATGGCCTCCTAGAGGATTGTCATGGTAGTAATACAGGAAATCTGTTTTTAGGGCTTGAGGTACTACCAGCTGATATTTTTCTCCCTTTTTTTTCAAAGGTACTTTATGGTAATACACCCCTTGATGTTCTTCAAAGGTGATGGATTGTTCTTTTACTGCACGTGGTTGGATGCTTGACTGAAAGTGAGTGCTGATATTCTCTGAATGTTGAGCTTTAGCTATTTCTTCCAAGGAGTGAGGTAAGGTCCTCATATGATGAGACGAAATTGAGAGGCAGGGGACAGCCTTATTAGAAGGTGGCTCATATACCCTGGATAACGCATCTGGACCTGTATTGAGGCAGCCTTTCCTGTGATACACTTGAAAGCTGAATTGTTGCAGCCGGAGAGTCCAGCGTGTGAGACGTGAGGAGGTTTTGGGGCAATTGAAGGCCCAGGCGAGTGCAGCATGATCTGTAAAGACATCAAATGGCCTCCCCACCAGGTAATGCCTCCACTTTTCCACCGCCCACACCACAGCCAAACATTCTTTTTCAGATGTGCTATAATTTTTTCCACCCCTGTTAGGGTCCTTGAGGCATACGCCACCACTTTTTCCTCCTTCCTCAGATTGTTAAGTGAGGATAGCCCCTAGTCCTAGATCGCTTGCGTCTGTGTGAACTTGGAAGGGTTTGTTGAGGTCCGGTTGAATAAGTACAGGTGAGTTTTGTAATGCTTGTTTAAGTGTCTGCATGCTATCTTGACATTCCTGTGTCCAGTCCCACTTAACTCCTTTCTTTTTAAGATGGTTCAGTGGAGCAGTGATGTCAGCAAAGTGTGGTATGAACTTATGATACCAGCCTGCCAAGCCCAGAAATCTTTGCAGAGCTTTGAGATCTTGTGGAGGAGGGAACTCTGCGACAGCCCTAGTCTTCTCTGGGTCAATCTCCACCCCCCTACCGGAGACAATATGGCCGAGAAACTTGAAGAAGTGGCATTTCTTCATATTAAGAGTTAGGTTAGCTTGGGTGAGTTTCTGAAAGACAGTATTGAGATGTTGAATGTGCTGCTCTAAGGTTTTTAAATAGATAATGATATCGTCAATGTAGACTAAACAAATCTTCCCCCTTAAGTCGGTCAAAACTCTCTCAATCAAACGTTAAAAGGTAGCTGAGTCCATAAGGCATAGACTTGAATTGAAATAGCCCTTTGGTGGTGATAAAAGCAGTCTTCTCTTTACTCGTTTCCTCCATCTCCACCTGCTAGTACCCCGACTGCAGATCCAGTGCACTGAACCAGGAGGCGCCTTCCATGGATTCTAGGATGTCATGAATAAAAGGCATTGGGTAAGCATCGGGTACGGTCTTGCTGTTCAACTTCCTGTAATCCACACAGAACCTGTATGAGCCATCAGGTTTGGGGACCAGGACCACAGGTGACGACCAAGGCGAGAAGGATGGCTCAATGATGTCGTCTTGGAGCATTTGGTCAACTTGTTCCTCAATTATCTGTTTCTTGATGGGAGAAACTCTGTAGGCCCGGGATTTAAAAGGTATGTCATCTGTCAAAGTGATCTTGTGCTGTACTACTGATGTTCTACCCAGGATGTTCGAAGTGGATCGCGGCCAGGTGGTGATCAACTACGACAGTTCTTCCTGATTGTCAGAGTCCCATTGTGAGATCCCTGGTGTGAAGGACATAAGTTCAGGAACTCTGCCAGTTGGTGGTAAGGCGTAGTATAAATTCAATTTAACAGCTGTAAGGAAATTAACTTGGCCAGACTGGGTAGTCGGACCTGCTGGAATCTGCGATGGCAAGAAAGGGTAATATGTGTATCCTTTACTAGATCTCAAGCCATACCTGCCCTGTCCCACTTCCAAAACTGCTCCAGTAGCAGTAAGGAAGTCCAGCCCGGCAATTAAGGGAAAGGCAAGGTGAGTGTTCTTCAGGATATAGGTATCCAACGTGCATTCTTGATCATGCCATTGGTAGTGTAACTTCTGCAGGTCTCGAGACTGGTGAATGGTTCCATCTGCCATAATGAATCTCTGAGGGGTAGAGGGAATGACTGATGGAGTCTCCAATCTTCAGCTGCTTCCACAAGTTCTCCTGCATCAAGGTGTAAGAGCTTCCTGTGTCTATCACTGCTTTTACCTCCTGTCCATTCACCCTTACAGGAACGATGAGGAGAGATGTGACCGAATGGGGTTGAGCCAGGGTCACGCCTGCCAGGTTTTTGGTGTTAGTACGCTCCACAGACTTTTTGGTCTTTTCTTTGCTACCCTGTGTACTGACTTTTTGCCAGTAATCTTTCGCTCCCATGCAGTCCTTTTCTACCAAGGACCCCACCTTCACCAGCTGCTCCACGGTGTTCACTGTCCCCCGTAGACATTCTGCAAGTCTGGGGTTGATGTTATTTAGGATACGGTTCACCAACTCAGGTTTCCACTTTAAACAGAGGGCCCGGTAATCGTAAGCAAAGTCCCTCAGGCGTTGTCGCGGCTGCTGGACCAACATCCTCAGCTTCTCCTCCACTTCTGAGAGGTAATCATCTGAAAGAAAAGCTGCCATAAATGCCTTTTTGAAGGATTGCCAGTCTGTTACCTTAGCCTTCTCTGCTTTCCACCAGCTCTTATGAGTTGAACCTTTATCTTTAGCAGCTGGCATTGGGGTCTATGGACAATGGACAGGAGAAATGTGGGAGGGAGCTGGTGAGTAGGCCTGCAACCTGGAGAGTGTATAGCTCAAATATACTTAGGCTTTTTCTAAGCATAAATCAAGTATACTTAAATGTCGTTTTAAGTTCTGAATATACCTCTGAAAGGTATATAAAGCACATTTCTGAGTAGACTGAAAGTATTTTTAGTTTAAAAGAACTATTAACTACTAGCACACTTGAAAAAACTTCTCTTTTGTAAGGGCACTAGGACAATGTATTTTGATCAGTTGATTTAATCTTCAAGACTAAAGAGGATGTAAGATATAAGTCACTTTGAAAAAGTATCTGCTAAATAGATCAATTTAAATGTAAAACCTTGTCAATGAGTAACAGGTCTGAATGATAACAGAGCAAAAGCATGTTGTTGGGTTCTAATGTTAAAAATGTAAGTGTCAAGAGCCCAACTAATGCAAACACTGACCACTATAATGATGACATAAATTGTTATTTTCTCTTTTGCTGATTCTGCTTGTTAACATCAGGTGTCTTCAATAATGGTCAATCATCACTTAATTAATCACTAATGATCTCATTAACTTTAACGTTAATTTGACACTCTTCAGTGTTATTTTTAACATTCTTGAGTGTGGAGCCAAATAAACTCCCGGGTGAGTTAATTTAACACTGGGCTTTTTGCTGTGTATATTCTATCGCCCTACACCTATCCTATACCTAAACCTAGCCCTCACAGGAGGCTATGCACACTTTTACTTTCTGAGAAAAAAAAAAAAAAACTCATTCTGCATGATTTAAAAGCCTGTTTCCTCATGAAGACCTAAAAATGTCCCCACAAGGTCCAGATTTACTGGCATTACTAGCCTAGTAGGGACATTTGGTCCCCATAATGTGATAAATACCAGGTATTATTTAGGTTCTAGAAAGATAACAATATATAAACAGAATCACAGTTTGATCAGTGTCTCATGGAGACTTCTGAATACACCACCTCCTCCTCTTGAAAGAAACACAAATGCACGTTTTACATCACACATAAGAAAAAAAAAAAAGACTTAAATTACTTATGATGTTTCTAATTCGATCTGAAGTGGTGTTTTTGTTGTCACACAAATGATCACGAGTAATCTCAACTGATCACTTGCTTCTGTATTTGCACAAAATACATGGTTTGCTCATGTAAAGCATTCAGATTGTTTGATCTCTTGCTGAAAAGCTTTTCATTTGGTGATTCATTGGCTGATGCAGCTGATGTCGGTGGTTTAGTTGCTCTGTGGAGTTTTGTTGTGGTTTGTGGAGAGTGGAAACCACTGGACCAAAACCGAACTAAACCGAACAACAGTTTTACAAGCTGAGGGACAATGGAGATACTTGATCAGGCCGTCTGCAGAACACGTCATGTTTGTATGGGGTTGAACAGACGTGAACATGAAAATGTGTTAAAATAGACGTGATGAGAGATAAAGATCAAACTAGAGCAGTGTGAAATATAAATTGAAGAAATGACTCACGTTCACACATTTATTTTTATGACCGAGTGACTGTGGTCTGTTTTTCTCAGCTTCTCATTTCACACTCATCTTCTTTTTTTTTTCCATTCCAGTGGTCAATGTCTTCCTAGAACTGTTACCAGTAGGCCTTTAACAGAAACACTTGTGCCATGATGGGATGATGTTTGTCACCTTTCAACACAGTATTTATGTATTTATTTATTTATTTATTTATTTATTTTTTGTAATGCAACTTCACAAAATGAAATTTTCATCTAGTATTTTTTTAATGGGCTGGTAGTGTCTCTATTATTTATTTTCTAAAGAAAAGTGTCTGCTAAATGAATATCTGTCAGTAACTAAATTCAGAATCCAAAAAGAGTTGGGTGCATGAGCTGGGTTGTTGCCAAATCTGCTGCAGACAAAACGCTTGAACTAATTGTGGATTTTAAAGGCTTGTGACCTTCTCTGTCCTGTTCTCTATTGTTTCTCTATTGTAGACAAAACAATAGCGTAATCCACAAAACAGGCAAAGTCCAATAACCAGAGAGAGCAGTCAGAAAAGTAACAAATAAACAAGGCAAGGAGCGATAGCAAAAACTAGACAGAACTATGGCGATGAACTTGACAAAACAATGGCAAAAACAAAGTAAAACAATGGCAAGAAACAAAACCGAGACAATCAAAACAGGGCAATGAAAACAGGGAAAACGCTTGGTAGAGTCCGCAAGAGCAAAACAATACTTTGCAGCTTCCTGTTTGATGTAGGCCTTTTTTTGCCACCAAACAGGAAGTAACCAATGAAGCAGCAGAGGGAGCAGCAACAGTCAGTCAGTGGGTGAGGGCCCCCTCTGCTGGAGTGGCGTTACAGAATCCCCCCCCCCCTAGGAGCGACTCCTGGCGCTCAAACAACAACAGTCCAGGAGGGTGGGGGAAAAGAGGCAAAACGGGGTGGGACGGAGGGCCAGGTCCATGTAGAGGAGGTGTGCCTGTATCGTGAAGCAGAGACAGACAGTGAAGCACTGGAGGACCTGGGCCATGGAGCTGTGGCAGACAGTGGAACACTGGAGGTCCTGGGCCGTGGAGCAATAGCAGACAGTGGAACCTTGGAGGACCTGGGCCGTGGAGCAATGGCAGACAGTGGAACACTGGAGGGCCTGGGCCGTGGAGCAATGGCAGACAGTGGAACACTGGAGGGCCTGGGCCGTGGAACAATGGCAGAGTAGGAAGAGTAGGAAGCTTGACTCGTGGGGAACAGCTGTAAATTGGCTTGACATGTGAAGAATAGCTGTATCTTGGCTTGACTCATGGAGAACAACAGCTGTGTCTTGGCTTGACTCATGGAGAACAACAGCTGTATCTTGGCTTGACTCATGGAGAACAGCTGTATCTTGGCTTGACTCATGGAGAACAACAGCTGTATCTTGGCTTGACTCATAGAGAACAGCTGTATCTTGACTTGGCACAGAAAGTGTAGTCCTGACTAGACTTGACACCGGAGGATCAGGAATCACTTGATTTGATTTGGGTGCAGCAGACATGGCGAGATGAGATTTGGATGAGATGATTCTGACTTGATGAGGCTCAGACGGGGCAGCCATTTTGTGAACAGGCTTGGTGATGGCGGCCATCTTGTGGACTGGCTCTGGGATGGCAGCCATCTTGTGGACCCTCTCTGGGATGGCGGCCATCTTGTGGACTGGCTTGGAGATAGCAGCCATCTTGTGAGCTGGGTGTAGGAGGGCGGCCATGACAGGTGCAGACTCGGGACGGGCAGGCATGGCGTGAGCAGGCCCTGGAGCGGCAGGCATGGTGTGAGCAGGCCCTGGAGCGGCAGGCACGGCGTGAGTGAACTGTGACTTGGTAGATGTGACGTGAGCAGACTTTGGCTTGGTGGACGTGACGAGTGCAGGCTTTGACTTGGCAGACATGGCTTGAGCAGGCTTTGGCTTGGAGGACAGGACGTGAACAGGCTCTGGCATGATAGACATGACGAGTGCAGGCTGTGGCTCGGCAGATGTGACGTGAACAGGCTGTGGCTTGGCAGACGTGACATTAGCAGGCGCTGGCTTGGTGATTACTGGAGGATCACAGGGTCCCTCATCCACGATTCCCACAGTAAAAGAAGAGCCACTTAATAATAAGGCAAGGTCTATGTATTGTTCTAACGTCCAGTGAATTTTTCCTCCAGGTAACCAGGAATGAATCGGATCATCTAATCCGTGGTGGAAAATGTCTTTAAGCGCCACGTCATTAAAAGGCAACAAATAGCACAGCTCACAGAAATCCATTACATACTCCTCAATGGGCCGGTTACCTTGGCGGAGGCGGAAGAGGCGTGATGCTGGATCCATGGTAGATCTGTGTTCAGAAGCCACTGGATCTTTGGTAGGCGAAGTATTTCTGTAATGAGGACTCGTAGGAAGCATATAAGATCCAAGTGCGAGCTTTAATAACCAGATCGTAGTCAACAGTGTCGCGATTTTAGCTCAAAGGGAAATGTATATAAATAATTACAATTAATTATGATTAATTACAATTATTTATATCAGCTGCCAGTAGTAACTGTAGCAGAATCAATTTTCCATCAACTAATCTGTTCGCCCAGCGAACATTCAGTATAATCTTTATATCAACTATAAGAAGTGATATTTTCTTAGCCACAGAAAATAACTTTCTTAAAGTACCATTTCATTAGAGCATGTAGCTCGAATCGGAATCGTAAAGGGACATTAATTTGCAAAGCAGAATCAGAATCAAAACTCATGTAATTTGTGCACAATAGTTTTTTAACGAAGGACTAACACATAACTAATCTAAACAAACAAACGAAAATCACTCATACATGGGGGAATGGTCAGTGAGAAGCAGTTAGAGAGAGAGACAAGGAAATGAAGCTATGAAAAGAGTCAGTTAACCACCTGCTGTGAAACCATCAGTGCTGTCTACAGCTTATACTAAACCTCTGTATGTTTAGTTAAGTGTACGATACTTGCATTGCCTTGGTCGTCGAACAAGTGTCCAGATGCAGTCTCTGAAAGTCTTGGTGGTTTGGAGCAGTGGTGGTTTTGGAATTGCAATCACATTCTTCCGGGTCTGAAGAGTGATGAATTCCAAAGATGTCCTGACTCGTTGGTGACTAATAAACACAACAATCCGTGAAGTGCACTGGGAAGGACCGGGGCTTTTATAGAACGCCTGATTGGTCACGGGGGCTGACGCAATCAGTGCGGTGGAGGATGGGAGATGCAGTCCGGAGTGTGGTGCAACCAGTGTGTAGGTGAGGTGAGAGTGACATCTGGTGGTGAGCGGACAACGGGACACCGACCAGATTCGTGACACTTAGACTCGTAGTACTTAATCTGAGGTGACTTCTGTGTTATTACTCTCAGTGTGTCTTCTTTTTCTGAAGGAAAATTCTGCTATTCCTCTCAACGCGTCTTCTTCCAGAAACGAACAGTAGCCAAGATGAACTTGATGAATCGTCAAGCTTTTTTTACGATGATGTGGGTGCTAACTCCACGTGACCATTTATCATATGAAAAGCGAAAGACGCTAGTGGGCGTGATCACATTAAAAATAATTAGCTCTGAGGGCAAAACTGTGCATCACGTTGGTTTCATACGGATTACTTTAGCACAGAATATTTGTTTTTGATAAGACATGATTTATTTAAAAGTAGAGATATCAAGCTTTCTATAGATATATCTCTCCTGTCTGTGTGCCGAGTATTCACCTGTAATGCCAAGCCAGCAGAGGGAGCCCTCACCCTAGTACTGCCTGCACGCTCCCTCTGCTGCTTCTACTGTCACTTCCTGTTTGGGACTATTTAAAGACTGACCATGTACTCCATACTTCGCGAAGTATTGCCAGTTTCACCTGCCTTACTGAGCGTTCTTAATTACTCTGTTTGATTACCTGTTGCTGTCTTGCTCTGCCTCTGGATTATCGAGTTTACGGATTACATCTGTTTGGATTGTTTGCCTGTGTGGACTGTTTTCAAGGTTTGACCCTTTATCTGCCTTTTGACTATCGCTCTCTGGATTACCCTTGTTGCTATGGTTGCTCTATTGGACTGTTTGCTCGGTATTTGACCCACTGCCTGCTTAAACTCTCTGCTGCTTGGATTACATTCGTGTTGTGTATGCTATTGGACTGCCTTTCCGGTATTGACCCTCTGCCTGCTTTTGCGTACTCTGCTTCCTTTAATAAACACCCGCATTTGGATTCTACCTCTGCCTCAGCATCCTCGTTACAGAATACTTCGCCTACCAAGAATCCAGCAGAAATTACAGAACACACGAACTTAAATATGAACCCAGCAGTATCTCGTCTCCTCTGCCTTCGTCAAGGCGACAGGGCGATAGAGGAATATGTGGAGGACTTCTGTGGACTTTACGACCTAGTGGGTTTTAATGGCACTGCATTAAAGGACATTTTTCGCAATGGTTTAAATGATCCCATTCGTTTGTGGCTACCTGGAGGGAAGATTCATTGGTCTCTGGAAAAATATATTGATCATGCCCTGCTTTTAAGTGGATCCTCATTTACTGTGGGGACTGGGGATGAGAGACCCCGTGATCCTCCAGTAGTCACCATACCTGTTCAAGCCACGTCCACCAAGCCAAAGCCCGCTCACGTCATGTCTGCCCCTCCAAAGCCCGCTTACGCCATGCCTGCCGCTCCAGGGCCTGCTCACGCCATGCCTGCCTGTCCAGAGTCTGCACCTGTCATGGCCGCCCTCCTACAACAGTTCACAAGATGGCTGCCATCCCCGAGCCAATCCACAAGATGGCCGCCATTCCAGAGCCTGTCCACAAGATGTCTGCCATTCCAGAGCCAGTCCACAAGATGGCCGCCATTCCAGAACCAGTTCACAAGATGGCCACAATCCCAGAGCCAGTTCACAAGATGGCCGCCGTCTCCAAGCCACTCCACAAGATGGCCGCTGTCTCCAAGCCACTCCACAAGATGGCCACCATCCCAGAACCCGCGGCCAACTCTCGGAAGCTGCCGACCGCAGTCAGCTCTCGGACGCCGCCTATGGTCATGATGGCCCATGTGCTGGACTCACCGATAAAAGCTGTATGGGCAGCTAAAATGGCGCTCCATCACGTCACGGCTGCTACCCCAGGGTCAGGTCAAGCTCCAGGGTCAAGTCAAGCCTCCAAGTCTGGTCAAGCCTCCAAGTCCGGTCAAGCCTCCAAATCCGGTCAAGCTTCCAAGTCCGGTCAAGCAACAGAGTCAAGTCAAGCCAAAGCTGCTGTTCTCCATGAGTCAAACCAAGACACAGCTGTTCCCCATGAATCAAGCCCAGTCACAGCTGTTTTCCACGATCCAAGCCAAGATACAGCTGTTGTTCTCCATGAGTCAAGCCAAAACACAGCTGTTGTTCCCCATGAGTCAAGCCAAGACATAGCTGTTGTTCTCCACGAGTCAAGCCAAGTCACAGCTGTGCCCCACGAGTCAAGCCAAGTCACAGCTGTGCCCCACGAGTCAAGCCAAGTCACAGCTGTGCCCCACGAGTCAAGCCAAGTCACAGCTGTTCCCCATGAGTCAAGTCACGTTACAGCTGTTGTTCCTGAGTCAAGTCACGTTACAGCTGTTGTTCCTGAGTCAAGCCATGTTGTTCCTGAGTCAAGCCATGTTGTTCCTGAGTCAAGTCAAGTTACAGCTGGGTTGTCTATGTTATGTCAAACCACAGCTGATTTCCATGAACCAAGCCAAGTTACAGCAGATCTTCACGAGTCAATTCAAATTGCTGCTGTCTTCCCTGAGCCAAGCCAAGCCACAGTTGATCTTCATGAGCCAAGTCAAGTTGCTGCTGTCGTCCATGAGCCAAGCCAAGGTACGATTGTTCTTCATGAGCCAAGTCAAGTTGCTGCTGTTGTTCCTGAGCCAAGCCAAGCCACAGTTGATCTTCATGAGCCAAGTCAAGTTACAGCAGATTTTCATGAGCCAAGTCAAGTTGCCGCTGTTATTCCCGAACCAAGTCAAGCCACAGCTGACCTTCATGAGCCAAGTCAAGCTACAGCTGACCTTCATGAGCCAAGTCAAGCCACAGCTGACCTTCATGAGCCAAGTCAAGCCACAGCTGATCTCCCTGAGCCAAGTCAAATCACAGCTGACCTTCACGAGCCAAGTCAAGTCACAGCTGGACTGCACAAGCCAGGTCAAGTCACCACTGTTCTTCATGAGTCAAGTCAAGTCACGGCAGGCCTCCCTGAGTCAAGTCAAGTCACGGCAGACCTCTCTGAGTCAAGTCAAGTTACAGCAGATCTCCCCGAGTCAAGGCAAGCCACGGCTGTCCTACCAGAACCTGACCAGGTCCCCACTGACCTTCCTAAGTCTCATCACATATCAACTGAGCCCACGCTCCCAAGCCACGCAGAGCCCACGCTCCCAAGCCATGCAGAACCCACATTCCCAAGCCACAAGTCCACAGCATCCATACCCTCAAGACCAACAGACATCCCACTATCTACTGTGCTGCCAGTAATGGCCGTTGCCATATTTAGTGTGTGGGCTGCACACTGTGCTCCAGAGGCCTTGCCTGACTGCGAGTCTACCCCAGAGGCCTTATTTGATCACAAGCTTACTCCAAAGGCCTCGTCTGTCCACAAGTCTGCTCCAGAGGCCTTGTCTGTCCACGAATCTGCTCCAGAGGCCTCGCCTGTCCACGAGTCTGCTCCAGAGGCCTCGCCTGTCCATGAGTCTACGCCAGAGGCCTCTTCTGTCAATGAGTCTGCGCCAATGCCCCCAGAAGTGGCAGCTCCAGCTGCAGAACCTCCTAAAGGGGCGGTGTTTCCCCACGGACTCTCTGCCTGTCCTGTCACGGCCATGAAGGCCATTTAAAACTATAACTATATTTATAATTATAGCCACGCCTGCCCAAGAATCTGCGCCCATGCCCCCAGAGGTGTCAGCGCAAGCTGTAGATCCTCCTATGGGGGCGGCGTCCTATCATGAACTCTCAGCCTGTCATGTCACAGTCACAAAGGCCTATGATGAACTCTCTGCCCGCCATTGCTCCACGGCCCAGGTCCTCCAAGGTTACACTGTCTACCGTTGCTCCATGGCCCAGGTCCTCCAGGTTTCCACTGTCTGCCACAGCTCCACGACCAAGGTCCTCCAAGGTTCCACTGTCTGCCACAGCTCCATGGCCCAGGTCCTCTAGTGCTTCACTGTCTGCCACTGCTCCATGGCCCAGGCCCTCCAGTGCTTCACTGTCTGTCCCTGCTCCATGGTCCAGGTCCTCCAGTGCTTCACTGTCTGTCCCTGCTCCACGATCCAGGCCCACCTCCACTGCACGGACCTGGTCACCCGTCCCACCCCCTGTTTTGCCTCTGCTTCCCCACCCGCCTGGACTATTATTTTTGAGCGCCAGGAGTCACTCCTGGGGGGATTCTGTAACGCCAAGCCAGCAGAGGGAGCCCTCACCCTAGTACTGCCTGCACGCTCCCTCTGCTGCTTCTACTGTCACTTCCTGTTTGGGACTATTTAAAGACTGACCATGTGCTCCATACTTCGCAAAGTATTGCCAGTTTCACCTGCCTTACAGAGCGTTCTTAATTACTCTGTTTGATTACCTGTTGCTGTCTTGCTCTGCCTCTGGATTATTGAGTTTACGGATTACCCCTGTTTGGATTGTTTGCCTGTGTGGACTGTTTTCAAGGTTTGACCCTTTATCTGCCTTTTGACTATCACTCTCTGGATTACCCTTGTTGTTACGGTTGCTCTATTGGACTGTTTGCTCAGTATTTGACCCACTGCCTGCTTAAACTCTCTGCTGCTTGGATTACGTTCGTGTTGTGTATGCTATTGCCGTTCCGGTATTGACCCTCTGCCAGCTTTTGTGTACTCTGCTTCCTTTAATAAACACCCGCATTTGGATTCTACCTCTGCCTCAGCGTCCTCGTTACATCACTGAGTTTAGGTTCATTTTATTGATGCATTTCTAAAAGCAGTTTGCGGAGACAGTGAAGACTGAGAAAGCACCCTGTTTATTTTCTTTAATTTAAAGAAGCACACTGTTCAGTTTTTATTGTGTGCACAAATAAAAGTATACACTTAATGGTTTCTAATGATGTATAACACTTATTTGTGTGACCTAAGTCGATAGAGTATTTTTAGTGTCTTTCACACTGATCTTAACCCTCTGGGGTCTGAGGTGATTTTGGGGCCCTTTAGATGTTTTGACATGCCCTAACATTTGTGCTTATTTCAGCTACTTATAACATACTACAGGCTAACATATATATATTTTTTCTATTCAGCACAAACGGTGCTACAATAATATGTGAGCAAGATGGATGTACATGTTTGCATTTTTTAGAAAAAAAAAAAAAAAAAAACATTATGTGTGGTTAGTAAGTTTTGGGAAAATAAATGTAGCTAAGGCTAAATAAGGCCATAAAACTCATACTGAATAGTCCTGAGCAAGGCTTTTGAGTAATCACTCTTGTAGGCTGGAATATTTACTTCAAAATGATGTGAAAATGATGGTACTTACTCTTTCACAGAAAACAATATATTGATGTAAATTTTCTAAGACATGTTTTGTGATAGAAAGCCATATGCGAGGGAGGGATAACGGCCATGAATATTTAGTGATTCACACCTGAGAGACAAAAGGCCGTCCCCTAATGGCCCATCAATATGACTGTCACTATGAGGCAAGTAACAAAGAATGAGAGGAAAGTAAGATAATAGGGGGGTTTTGGTCATATGTATTTTATTCACAACACAATATAATCAAAACATACATAATGATGGTCAAAGATTGTTATTGTACTCACTGATCTAACCACAGAGATGTGAACAGACCTTGTGTCATTCCTGTTCAGCAAGTCAAACTAGTAAACCATACCTGATATTTAAGTGTTTGCTGCTTCTTTCCATTGATTCAAGATAAAAAAAAAAAATATACAGTCACAGAGCTTATTTTACTGAAATCAGTGAAGAATAACATTTGATGTTGATACAGCACTCTCAGAAGGAAACTGTTTGAAGAGACTCCAGTAAAAATCAGCAAGATTCATCTGTGGTGCAGGTATCAGATCACTAAAAAACAAAAACAAAAAACATCTCTGAGCATGTTAATATCAGAATAATCTGTATATAACGATCTTGTAGTCACAGATTCACACATACTTTGTACTATGTAAAAAGGACATTTTATATCTGAGAAACAAATTATGGTTTAGCACCTTATAAAACTATCTGGAAACAGAGTATTAATAATAAACATGATCTAGACATAGTTCGTAGCATTCATCATGTTACAGTGTACACTCATACTACTTTTATGTCGTAATTTGTTTTATATTATATAGACCATTAAAACGTCATCATGTCGTAAGAAATTTAGATACAATGAGCTACCTATCATTGTTGAAATGTTTCACTCGATTTCAAACATTTTAGCCAGGAATCATAGTTTAAGAAAAACCAAGCTAGTAAATGTTCAAGCTTATGTCAAAATAACACGTTAACTAATGCAAAAAAAGACACATTACTTACTCATCAGACTGATCTCTTCCTCCGGATCAGCCGCGCGTCGCGATTACTTTAGCACAGAATAGTTGTTTTCAATAAGACTTGATTTATTTAAAAGTAGAGATATCAAGCTTTCTATAGATACATCTCTCCTGTCTGTGTCCCGAGTATTCACTGAGTTTAGGTTCATTTTATTGACGCATTTCACGGAGACAGTGAAGACTGAGAAAGCACCCTGTTTATTTTCTTTAATTTAAAGCAGCACACAGTTCAGTTTTTATTGTGTGCACAAATAAAAGTATACACTTAATGGTTTCTAATGATGTATAACACTTATTTGTGTGACCAAAATCGACAGAGTATTTTTACTGTCTTTCGCACTGATCTTAAAAAACGTGAGCTGATCACGGCTTTGGAGGCCATCAGTGAACTCTTGCCCGTCCTGTCACGGCTGTGGAGGCCGTCAGTGAACTCTCTGCCCATCCTGTTATGGCTATTTAGGCCTTCAGTGAACTCTCTGCCCGTCCTGTCATGGCTTTGGAGGCCATCAGTGAACTCTTTCACAAATCTTGTCACAAATCTGGTCCTGATTGTCAATCCGCTTGCCACCAGAGGTCACCTTGCCATTACACAACAGTGTAGTGACTGTTGCACTACACCCCGGACTACATTTCCCATGCTCCACCTCACTCACCACGTTCACAGCTGCAGTCAATCACGAACGGTATAAATACAAGGCCCTTCCCACTATTCTGGGCTGAGTATTGCTTTGGGTTTAGCACTCGTTTAGTGTTAGCTGCTTTACGGACCCTCTTGTTTGTTTCTAAATCTAGTTAAGGCTTGTTCCTGTATCCAGTTATTCTAGTCTTGTATCCTCGCCTTGTTATATTGTCTTGTCTGCATTCAGCCTGCCCTGGACTTTTCACCTGTCATGGATTTAACCCTTTGCCTTGTTGTTTTGGACTCTGTTTGCCCCTCGAATGAACTCTAGCCTGTCTTTTTGGATAAACCATTTGCCTCGCCCCTTGGATTATGTTCACCGCTGATCGACCCTCGCCTGTTTTACAAATTACTCTTGTGTCTTGCTCTAATATTGTCACGATTCAGGCAGGAACAGACGAACAACGACGTAGTGAAACAAACAATTTAATATAATCCACAAGGAACTCGGGAAACACGGAAACACAGGAACACAGGGTGGTAACATTAAGGTCTGACACATGAGGAGGGTAATCACACACATTAAATAGACAGACTGATTAACACACCAGGTGCAGACAATGAGGGAGAGACCAACACACACAGATCTGCAGGGGGAAATGATGGGAGAAACCAACTAAAACGTCCAGGGGTGTGACATTACCTCCCCCTCCCGGAAGGCGCGTCCTCGCGCCGACAAACAGGGACAACAAGATGTACAAAGTCTTAGGAGGGGGCTTCGGTGGAGGACGGACTCCCGGGAGGAGGGCAAAAGATGGAGTCCAGGGTGATGACGGGATATTCCATGGAGGTGATGATGGAGGGAGGAGCCAAGGAGGTGACAGGAGGGGGCTGGAGCAGGAGGAGCCAGGTGAGACCCAGACCGCAGCCATGATGGAGCCCCACGGTGGAGCCGATGGAGGGAGGAGCCATGGTGGAGGAAAGGCTAACGACTCCATGGGGCCGACCGACGGAGGCGGAGCAGGTGGTGGTAGAGCCCGAGGCGGAGACGGAGAGCCGATGATCCTGGACGACCCCGAGGATCCGGAGGGCCCAGGCGGAGCCCAAGGCTCTGGCGACCGAGGCGGAGATCCGGAGGTCCGCGGCGGAGCCGGAGCGACAGAGGATCGAGGCTGTGCCCGCGGGAGGGAGGAGGTCCACAGAGCCGGAGGGACGGAGCGACGAGGCGCAGCCGGAGGAGTAGAGTCCAGAGGCGAAGGTGGGGCGACGACTGACCAGGGCGGAGCCGGAGGGATGATGGAGCCCGGTGGAGCTGGTGGACTGACGGGCGACGGTGGAGATGAGGGAGCTGAGAGACGGGGTGGAGCCGCAGGGTCGGAGGGCCGAGGCGGAGTCCAGGACTCAGAGGCTGGAGGCGAAGATGAGGGATCCTCCAGCCATGACACCGATGGAGACTGGCAGACCCGCGGCGAACCCACCGCACAGATGGTGAGCTGAGGGTAAGCAGAGGTGCTGACAGGAAGCAGAGGTGACTGAGGGAGGGTGGGTGGGAAATCCAAACAGGCTGACAGTTCAATATTCAATTCCATAACATTCTGTCCCAGATCCAAATTTAGCTCACCCTCAGCGGTGGTGCAGTGGGTAATGCTGTCCTCAGCATATTCATGTTCCACTGAACTCCCCACCGTCGCGGTTACAATGGCCGGCTCTCGCACCTGATCAGACGGCTCGTGCAGCTCAGACTCCGTGGCGATCAGCCGCTCTGTCGCTCTGGGCTCGGGCTTTCCGCCTACGGTGGGCTCGTGCGCGTGCTCCGCGTGTCGGGGTGGTGGTTGGCTGGGTTCTGGGTCCGGAGTGGCACCGGCGAGATCTTTCATGGAACAGGCGGGAAACGAGGATCGGTTTCTCGCCAGTGTCCACTCCACAAACGCGGCAAAATCCACTCGAGGGCCGTCCTCGGACGACGGCGCTCTGCAAGACACGTTTAGACTCGCGTCATAAAACGCACAGAGCGCGTCGTCCGGGTAGCTGGTGGCGTGAGCTACTAGTTGGAACATGACGGTATATCCCTCGAGCGGCAGATCCCCCTGCTTCAGCCGAAGGAGGATGAATTCCGGACGAAGTAGGGGATCCATGGGGAAAACACAACGGAAACAAAAGACTGGAAAAAACGAACGAGAAACAAAACGGGGGAAACTCTCAAAAAAAAAACTGTATCGGTCAGACCTTCTGTCACGATTCAGGCAGGAACAGACGAACAACGACGTAGTGAAACGAACAATTTAATATAATCCACAAGGAACTCGGGAAACACGGAAACACAGGAACACAGGGTGGTAACATTAAGGTCTGACACATGAGGAGGGTAATCACACACATTAAATAGACAGACTGATTAACACACCAGGTGCAGACAATGAGGGAGAGACCAACACACACAGATCTGCAGGGGGAAATGATGGGAGAAACCAACTAAAACGTCCAGGGGTGTGACAAATATACCTGTTTGCCAATGTTCGACCCTGCCTGTGTTTGACCATGTCTTTGTCTATTAAAGCTATGCGTTTGGACCCGACCGCATCCCATCACCCTCATCCCATTACAGTTATACACTTTTAGGCTACTATAATAAAACCATTAATTTCATAAAGGTTAACTTGAGCAACACACAACTGGCAAATCAATGTGCTACTTTTATTCTCCAATAAAGAAGAAGAAAAAAAGTATATAATTTTAGGTCATAGTATAGACAAGTTGATTATAGAAAAAAAAAAAATAGTCAAACATAGGCATTTTGCATTTAGTAAACAAATTAATAGTTTTATTAATAGTATTATTTGTTAAGACAATAGTTAGACAATAGAGATGTCTTGGATTCTTTTTTATTTATTGTTTTTTTCTCAGCTATTATTTATTTATTTATTTCTATGTACTTGTGTAATAGACATGATTATATTAACAAGCTCAAGATCAACTAAACTTTTGTTTAGTACTAGTTTATAAGAAAGTCACAAGTAAGTTAGACAATGTAAGTTGAAATACTGGACCACAAGTACAACATAAGGGTAAGAAAATAAAAGCACATTATGGCATATTTTATTTATAATGGGAATAACAGTGAAACAATTGTTGCTCATTTTTAACAGAACCGTATTACTCTACTAAAACTGCAAGAAGACACATTCATAACTTAATAATCAGATGCCACAAGCTCAAACAAAACACAACAAAAGCACAAACCATAATCCTTGACTGTTTTCCAACCTTTCTTTAATAACTGAAAATATCTGAAAACACACTGTTAGTCTGATATGAAGTGCAGATGATTGACTGTGACTTTAACCAAAAACTGTTGTGGTTTTTGCAGCACATGTTTGTCAGCACTTCCTAGTATGAATTCTTTTTATAAATGGTTGCCAACATTGACTATATTTACTGACATACAGAATCAAATATAACAAACTGACAATAAATGCACTGAATTTGTGTAAAAAGCTGACAATTCCTAAATAGTCCAGCCTTGTTCAGGGTTTGTCTGTAAAAATGCCCCTGCACGGGTGTCACACATTACACTTTTTGCCACCTACTGGTGAAAAAAATGTCAGTGTAGGCCTACACATGGAATGTGTACTGAACAGAATGTGTTTCCATATTCAGCCACAAGAGGGAGCTAAAGCAGCATCATCTATATCAGGAGAGTCATACAGTATGTTGCTGCACAACATCAACTAAAAACATCCGAGTAAAGAAACAACTAGTGTAACAAAATAAAACATTTTTAATTTATATGTTGCTTGTAAATACTTTTATTTCACCAGAATACACAAATACGCTTAAATGTACGGTGGCCGAGAGAGCTCAACGCGCTGCAACTTAAGAAAACACATGCAAACAGAAAAAAACGACAACAAATTAAGAAAACATCTTCATCAGTTTGACAACACATGCGCTGCAAATCCTCGCAACGCAAACAAATCCGGAAACGCGCTGCAAATTTTCACAACACAACCAAACACACGAAGGCGCTGCAATCACACAAACGCGCTGCAAATAGCACAGACCACAACGGAAATGTTTCAGGGGGACCTCAAAAAGTGACGAACCCAGCTGGGACCTGAATTTTGACCTGAATTTAACTATTAATAAAGCGTTGCAGTTTTTTTTTTTTTTCGTGAACTTTGAACGTTATATTTATTTGCATATATTTATTTATTTATATATTTATTTGCAACTAAGTTAATAACGTTTCACAGTTAAGTGTGTAATTCGTCAGATTAGTCTAATAATATCCAAAAGACCAATGAATCATATGATCAGGATGTTAAACAAAAAACTCACCTTTTAGTTCACAGACAACACCTCTCTGACCAAAAGCCACTGAACAAATAATCAGGTCCAGATATTGAACATTTATTTTTCTATTGCCCTTATGCTATTTCATTTTGGACTGACTTTACAATAGACATAAAGAAATTAAGCAAACCCCTTAATTTAGATTTTTATGATTTTTTTTTATTTTATGACATATAAAACCCCTCTTTTTCTGATAAACAGGTTTATATTATAAATCTCTTAATTATCTTAGCAACGTTTTATATTCACAAGTCAAAAGTAAGTCAGAAGAAACCATTATATATTACATTTTGTAACACTAATATTAAAATTTACCTTGAAACCCTCTCTTTTCAATTTTTTTATTTTTTTTTTGTATGTTTGTGTTCATTTTGTGTGTTTTCTCTTTCTGCTGTTATTTTTTTTTTTTTTAATTTGCAATTTGAAATGTGCAATGTTGCCTTGTTTTTTTTGTTTTGATGATGAAACTGAATAAAAACCAATAATAATAATAATAATAATAATAATAATAATAATAATAATCAGGTCCCAGCTGGGTTCGTCACTTTTTGAGGTCCCCCTGAAACATTTCCGTTGTGGTCCGTGCTAATTTCAGCGCGTTTGTGTTTGCCGCGCGTTTCTGTGTTTGGTTGTGTTGTGAGAATTGCAGCGCGTTTCCGTATTTGTGTTTGCGTTGCGAGAATTTGCAACGCCTGTGTTGTCAAACTGATGAAGATGTTTTTTTTTAATTTGTCGTTTTTTTTCTGTTTGCATGTGTTTTCTTAAGTTGCAGCGCGTTGAGCTCTCTCGGCCACCGTATGAATGGCCTTCAGATTGTCGGTTGCCTCTTGCTGCAACATCTACCAGCAGGAGTGAACAGACCCAACAGAAGAGTATCAAGTATGAGCTCAAGTATGCAAAAACATACTGAAATGGAAGACTGAGTGGAATATAAACTAAAGATCATAGAAGTTCACACATTTTTTTACTGGGACCGTGTGAATTTTATTGTGACACTTTTTTTTTTTTCCACTCCAGTTGTTAGGATTTTCCTAGAACTGATTAACAGTCTGGAACAGACCCAGATTTTTCAACAAAACCCCCTCAACCATGATGAGATTAATGTTTGTTACATTTTAAAATGTTTTTTTTTTTTTTTTTATGTTTGAATGCGTACAATTTTTTCATGTAATAGTTGTATTCGAATCACAAGTAATTTTATTTTTTATTTACACTGACATTTTGTTTACATGTATAATATACTTGTATTTCTCATTTGTATTGCAGTTAATGGCCTAGTGGTGACTCTAGTGTTTTCTGAACAAAGGAAAGGCAAGGAACCAAAACTCCATCGGTGACAAATGGAGAAAAAAACTTTGGGAGAAACCAGGCTCAGTCGGGGGGCCAGTTCTCCTCTGGCCAGACACAGAGGACTCACCAGGTCCCGTGGTCTTGTGCCGACAGCCGTCTAGATGACGAGGTCTTCACTGTGGATCCGTCTCTGGGGCTCATCTAGTCGATGTGGTCTCTGCTGACATTCAGTGCTGTAGAGGTCGTCTCTAGGTGCTGATCCACCGTCTGGGCTGGTATGGACTGGAACCCGGAGGACTGCAGTGACCATCTGATCTGGATACAGAAATATATATATTTGACCATCTCGGTCAAAAATGAGATAATGATACTGAGTGAATGTCAGGTGGATTTAGAAGCTTTTGCATCTGAACTCTTCATATATATATATATATATATATATATATATATATATATATGTGTGTGTGTGTATATGTATATATATATATATATATATATATATATATATATATATTACATAATGGTTATTTCATTTTTCATTTGATTTCATTTCAATCTTGAAGTGTTCAGTGATTCATTGCTCATTTTCCTCTTTTGTATGTCACTTTGGATAAAGGCTTTTGCTGAATGCTAAAGTAAACAAATCAAATCAACAATGAGTGATACAAGCCCAGGACCAAATGACTGCAAATCTAATTTTATTTTGTCCCAGATAAAATAGTGAAGAATACATACATATGCATACACAAGCACACAAACGGCGGAGTAAATGACACCAACAGTCCACAGGATAATTTCTATACAGAATACTTTCTACCAACAAATAAAAGACACACAACACAATCACACCCCATAACATGACGAACACAGACAGCTAACAGAACAGTTTATTGTAAATACACGAGATTAACAACTTAATGACATGCTGATGAATTACATCAGTAACTAAGGATAACTAAGGATTATGTTAGGGTCGAGTTTAATAATATTGATGATAATAGTAATAATAATAATAAAAAGCTGGCAGCTCTTAAACAGAATGACAGTTTGATCAAGAGTTGGATCAGCGTCTCACGGCGACTCCTATATACACCACCTCATCTTCCTTTTGAACTCTCTGAAATAAAACAAACATGTATACATCACACATGTGTTTATCAAAAGCATTACTGGCCATGATGTGAGTATGATTATTACACACAAACACAAGCACAAATATCTTCACTCAAACACACACCTAAATCTGACTCACTGCTGAAATAATACAGAGACAAAAATACTGTAAATGATCTTACTGTTTTCTGTGCTTTTCTTTTGTAGAATGTTGGATCTGCATACGTGATCTCCTCTGAACCAGAATGAACTGTTTTGACAATAATCACATGTTAAAACAACAAAATCAATTAGCTGTTTGATGTTAATAAAATAGTTTTAGTAGTATCAGCAGTAGGCAGCACTTGCCTTCTTTGTCTGTTTTTCTGTGTTTCCTGTAGATGCAGAAGATCCCAAATGCTACAATCAACAGAGATCCAGCAGCAGCAGAGATCAGCACTGTCAGAGACACTGAGTTATCTGGAAGATGTGAACGAGACAGTCATTAGTGTAAGTGAATGTGTACATAAACACAAAATATTATGATAGACATACAGTACCTGGACACGGCTGACAGAGTTCAGAGCTGTTGAGAAGATTGGTCTGGTTTCTGATGGGATTGTTGATCACACAGCTGTAGGAATCATCCAGACACTCAATCTCCAGACGTAGAGACAGACTGATGCTGAAATCAGACATTTTGATGCTGGACAATAAACCATTTCCTTTGTACCAGGAGAGAGTCACATCACTCACATTCACAGCTGAACACAACAGTGAACATATGGACACTGATGAACGCTCAGATGATGATGATGATGATGATGAAGAACTTTTTGCAGAGTCACTGATGATGACAGGAACAGGCAGACGAGCTGAAAAGTATTAGAGAGTAGGAGAAAAAAACAGCAGTAGATGAGAGTTATGACATTTGTTAATATTTAACATTTAATTAAAGTATGAATATAAATACATGAATTATTGTATTAAATGATAACACTGATTTTATAAATATCTTTCATAATATCAGTGCAGTGTACAGTCACAAGATCTTATATCATTTTATAATATTTTCAGTAATTATGTAATTATCAGTAATTACAGCATTCATTTAGATGTACTATAGAAAATGTACTACAGTTTCTATGGCAATTTTACTATATATATTGTCGCGCGTGCAGTTACTTTCGTTTAGGCGTTGGCCTACATGGATGCGTGGGAGGAATGAGCCACGACAAGAGGATCTGTTCTTTAGCGTTTACTTAACTTATTGAACAAGTTAGTTGCACAGTTCACAACAGTACAAATGGCGTATACACACAGTTGCATGTCACTGATCTTGCTGATAGGCGCTCTTGCTCCGGCACAGAACGGCAGCTTTTCCGACCGTGCAATGAGCATGCGAGCAACCTGTACTACTGAACTCCAAACCCCGTACACCCGTAACTCAGCGCATACTCTCTGATTGACGTAACTAACAGCCAATAGGAATGGGAACAGAACACACACAGTGAGTAAGCTTAAAGGGACCGTGCTCTCTTTACTACACTATCCCCCCCTTTTAGCAGTACTGAGTCCCTTCAGTACAAAGAAAACAGTAATAGCCGAACAGTTACCAAAAAAAAACTAGGAAAACTGTACAAAATGAACAGTGTAAGCAATAGTGAAACACTAACTGTTGTATCTTGACGGCTTCCGAATTTCTCTTCCTTTCTGTGTTCTCTTGATTGTCTCTTGTTCATCTATGTCTGACATCAGTCCAACTCCACATTTTTTTTCTGCGTCGACGAGCTGCTGGCTGCCGCTTTCTCTCCTTGTCTTGGTTCTCCTGGGGTTCAGGATCTGAAGTAATAGATTCAGTTTCACTGCTATCCTGGGATGCCGGTGATTTCGGCTCATTCAGAGGTTCTTGCTGAATGGGGTTGTCAGGGGTATCCTTGCTCTTTCGCAGGATCTCACTCCTTTGACGTCTGACCCTCGCTGGAATCACTTCACAGTCATAGGGCTTGAGACGATCGTGATGCATGATTCTCTTTTGTCGTAACCCCTGGACCTCATAAAGAACTGGGCCACAGCAAGCAGATATCACAAAGGGGCCTTTCCAAGGTGATTGGAGTTTTGGACTCTGTCCTTTTTTTTTAGTACTGTCCCGCATATACACCAGATCTCCAACAACATACTTCCTCTCCTGAGCCCTGAGATCATAGATCTTCTTTTGCCGTTGTTGGGCTGTTTGAAGGTGCTCCCGGGCAACATCATGTGCGTCTCTCAATCCTTTTTCCAAGTTATACAGAAAATCTGGCACTTCCAAACTGTCTGACTTTTGCTCTGCCATTCCGGACCACAGATCCTGAGGTTGGTAAACTTCCCGTCCAAGCATGAGCCTATTTGGTGTAAATCCAGTAACTACATGCTGGGAGCTACGGTATGCTGCTGTAAGGAGAGGAAGATGCTCATCCCAGTTTTTCTGATTCTGGTTCACATAACATCGAATCATCTGAAGAAGTGTTCGATTAAACCTCTCTACTTGCCCATTAGAGGCAGGATGGTAAGGGGTCGTCCTCGTTTTTGTGATCTGCAAGAGACTACAAACATTTCGGAATAATGAACTTTCAAAGTTTCGACCCTGGTCTGTGTGCAGTTCAAGAGGTGCACCAAACCTGGAGATGAACTCATAGACAAGTGTCTTAGCCGTAGTTTCTGCCCCTTGATCTGGCACAGGAAAGGCTTCCACCCATCGAGTGAACTGGTCAATGATAATTAGAACGTACTTGTTTCCCGAACTGGACACAGGAAATGGACCCAGTATATCGATGTGGATCCGATCCATTGGTGCCCCTGCTTGGTAATTTTGAAGCTTGGCCCTCTTGGTCGGCCCAGCAACTTTGCAGGCATTGCAGTGTCTGCACCTCTGAATGTACAAATGTACATCTCCACCCATGCCATACCAGTGGAAACTTTGACGGAGTCGCTCTAAAGTTTTTCCTTCACCCAAATGGCCAGATTGCGGTGGATTATGGCAGGCTTGTAACACTTCTGTTTGCATTGAGGCAGGTACTAACAACAGTAGAGAGGGACTGAGTCCTCCAGGCCTTTCCCAACGATAAAAGAGAACACCTTGGTGGAGTTCAACTTGTGGCCAACACAGCCAGTATTTTCTTACTGCTGGACTTTTCAATGCAACTTCCTCTTTTGTTGGAAGGACTTCCATGTTTTTCCACTCATGCAGGATGGAGAGATCTGGATCAGCTCTCTGCTCTTGTGCTAGCTCTTCTTTCGAGAAAGCTTCCAGCCAGTTCACACGTGAGGTTTCAAACAACTCTGCAGCACCCTCGTTCTCATCACCTGCACCAGGGTTGTCGATAATGTGTTCCCCTGAAACACATCCAATGCTCCTTACTGCAAGTGGAACCACATCATCCACATCTTCTTCAAACCTCTCCCAGTGGTCATGCAGCTTTTGGCAATGTTTACAGCCTCCGCATGGCAGATCTGAGACACTCTTTCCTGCCTGATAGCAGTTACACATTTTGGAGAGCTCGCCACTGCATCTAGACATCGCATCAGCATTTGAATGATGTTTTCCAGCTCTGTGCTCTATGTCAAAATCGTACTGACACAGCTCTTCCAGCCAGCGAGCAAGCTGTCCCTCAGGATGTTTGAATCGGAACAACCATGTAAGGCTGTTGTGATCTGTGCGTAGAAGGAACTTCTTGCCAAGCAGGTAGTGTCGAAATTGGCGAGTGTAGAAGACAACAGCTAGCAACTCTCGTCTTGTTACACAGTATCTTCTCTGAGCTGGGGTGAGGTGGGTGCTCGCATAAGTGATAACTCTCTCCTCTCCCCACTGAAGTTGTGCCAACACCGCACCGATACTGTGATTTGAGGTGCAGAAGTTAACTTTTGTGTGATTTGTGGTGCAGAAGTTAACTTTTCTTTGAGCTGCGTGAAAGCATTTTGATGCTCCTCAGTCCACAAGAATGTTGCTTCCTTTCTTAGGAGTTCATTAAGAGGGCTGGCCAGCTCTGAAAATGCTGGAACGAACTTCCTGTAATAGTTACACAGTCCAAGAAAGGCCTTTAGCTCATGTACACTCGTGGGGGGGTTCCAAGCTTCCACATCACTAATCAAAGATGGGTTGGGCCGTATACCTTCGCCACTGACCACATGGCCCAGGAAAAGGACCTCTTCTTTAAGCAGGTGACACTTGGTTGGCTTTAACTTTAATCCGTAGCTGATAAGGCGTTGGAATACAACTTCAAGTCGATCAAGGCTCTCATCGACCCCTCTGCCCAGTATGAAGATATCATCCAAGTAAATCAGAAGAGTTTCCCACTGAAGTCCTCGAAGCACAAGCTCCATTGCTCTTTGAAAAGTGCTTGGAGCGTTGCACAATCCGAAGGGCATACGAGTGTATTCGTAGAGACCATAGCGAGTGATGAAGGCCGTCTTTGCTCTGTCCATTTCATCTACTGCAATTTGCCAGTAGCCAGACTGGAGGTCTAGAGTAGAGAAGACACAAGCTCCTCCAAGGACATCAAGGCATTCCTCAATTTTGGGGAGAGGATAAGCATCCTTGGCTGTCACGCTGTTGAGGCGGCGATAGTCGACACACCAGCGAACGCCTCCATCCTTTTTACGAACTAACACTACGGGTGATGCCCACTCTGAGGCAGAAGGCGTTACAACTCCTGCTTCCAGCATAGCATTGAGATGCCTCTCCTCTTCCTCTTGAAATCCAAGGGGAGTCCGTCTGACTGGCTGGCGTACTGGCCCAGCAGCTCCAATATTTATTCTGTGTGTGACAGCAGATAAGAGGCCAAGGTCCAAATCTGAAACAGCAAAGAGAAATCTGTATGACATCAGCAGCTCAATAAGTCGCTGTTGCTGCGCCTCACTTAATGCTCCACTTGAAGCGGCATAAAGGGTTTGGAGATGCTCAGGTAGGTCTGTGGCAGTTGTCAGTCTTCTAAGATCGGAATGATACGTGTCATCACTTTGTTCTTGGGGGCTACCAGAGTTGTTTTCCCGCTGTTCCACTAAGCCCTCATCTGGATATGCTTCCACTAGGAGACCAAGACAGGCCCCTTTTGGTAAGGTGGTTTTATTGCTGGACAGATTGCAAAGCCTTACAATCACTCGATGCTCCATGGTTGTGACAACACTCCCTGAGGCCACAGTTTCTGTGATTAGGTGGGGTTCCAGAACAGCGTAGACACCAGGCTTTGGATTGTCAACTTCACCCCATACTAGACATTCACTTTCTGGTGGTAACATTGTGTCTTTCTCTAGGACCACTCGAGCAACATGATAATCTGTTCCATCACCACTAACAATCTTAGCGGGAACTAGTTCTTCAGCAATAAATACTCTGCCACTAGTATGGATGGTTACGTTTGCAGCCTGCAAAAAATCTAGCCCCAAAAGTACAGGGTCTCGTATTGGAGCAACAAAGACTTCCCATTCTGTGCACCAGGTGCCGATTTGGAATGTAACTTTCAGTCCACCTTTAGCATTCATGTCCTTCCCTGATTCTGCATTATGGAGACATGTCTGTATTGTAGCTGTCTGCTTACTGAGGGGAAACTGCTGATACAAAGTCTCTGAGATAACTGTTGCTTCAGCTCCCGTGTCTACAACGGCTTGTGTTGGAATGCAGTTTACAGTCACATCCATAAGCAAACTTGGGCCTCTGCTTTTTGCACGCCCCACCTGTGGTGTGGGGGACTGGCTTTTCCAGCGTTCTAGCCCTTTTGAAGTGGTACTGAGGTTCTGGTCTTTGCTGGTTTGACTAGAGTTTAGTGGCGGAGTTGACAGCCTGACACACTCTCTGCGAAAATGCCCTTCTTCACCACAGTGATAGCACAAACCTGCTCCAGTGCGACTGGGGCTTGGCGAATATGTTTTTGTTCGTGGTGTACCATCTTGTGTTGGAGATCGCCCTCGCCTCCGTTCCTGATTTACTTCCTCCAGCTTTCTCGGCTCCCTGGCTGTGAGGATATCTAGCTTTGTTTGCAGCTGTTCCATCTTTTGCATCAGGAGGTTAAACTGGTCAGCAGACACATAGCTCTTACTAATTTTCTCCACTTGCTCTGTTAGGAATGCAGTCTTCTGTGAGAGAGCAGCTACTTGGTCTGCAGTAGCATAGCTTGGACTTTGGACTCTGCGTGAAACTGCTGGAGTATCAATGGACGGTTCCTCGTCATCTGCCCAGGAAATACGCCTGGCTCTGCTCTTTACATCAATATCACGGCCCACAGTGGCTCGATAATTGTGCTCATGGGCTTCTACCAGCCTCTGAGCCTCCACTAATGACTGAGGATCTTTGTTCATTACTTCATAAGCAACTTTTTGGTTACGAAGTCCCTTAAGGAAGAAATCTGTAGCAAGTTGGTCCTGCAGATCGAGCTCAACGCCAGGGTAGGCCAAGGTGACTAAGCGCTGCACCTCCTCTGCAAACTCGGCTGCTGACTCCTTGAGCTGGCGGAGCTCTCCCAGTTTCCTTCTGATTGTAGTGGGGGGGTCGCGCTGACCAAAACGTTGTGTTAACTGCTCTTTAAGAAGGGTGTAGTCCTCACGGATATGTTCAGGAAGTGAACAGACATACTTAATAGCTGACCCCCTCAGGCAGTCATATAAACAGTCCACCCTGTAGTCTCCACTCCAGCCATACTTCCTGGCCTGACGCTCAAATGGTACCAGAAATGATTCCCAGTCTCCACTACCATCAAAAACAGCAAGCTTTGCCTTGGGTCCCTCTGCAGCAAATGGCTGGCTTTGATAATGAGGAATACTAGATCTTTGTTCAACATTATAAGTATGTGGAAATGGCTGGGAGCCACGCTCAGTGTTCCGTTGCCTTGTGCCAGTCTCCAAGGAGTGGGCAGCTCTGGAGGGACCTGAAGTACGTGCTCTCTGTTGTATCACTTCTAGCTCAGCAGCAAATGGCCCAGTTGTGATGTTGCGTGACCTCTCAGTATTATCTTGAGGGAAGGTTGAATCAGAATAAGGCATCCTCCTTTCTCTGACAATAGGCTGGGAGCTCTCTCGTGTGTCAGCCCTGGGTGCAGGGAACATTGACATTTGTGGGGCTTGGGTACAACCTGTAATATGAGTCAGTATTGGAGCCATCATCATTTGCAATTGCTCATTATTCTTATTTTGGTTTTCGAGCATTGTCTTAAGCCAGTCTGGGGGTTGGTTGGAATCAGGGGCTGCCGCCATAGCTCCATGACACAGTTCTTCTTGAGACATGTCTTAATTTATTTACTTTCTTCTCTTCTCTTCTTTTTTTTTTTTTTATTATTATTATTTTTTTTTTTTTTTTTTCTTTTCTTTTTTTTTTTTTTTTTTTTTTTTTTTTTTTTTTTTTTTTTTTTTTTTTTCCAATAAACTTTACAAATGTTCTTGGGGAGCGTTTGAGTCTGACAATTCAATTTGTAGTTGAGACAACGCAGTTCTCATCGGTGCGATGACGTCAGCGTGCGTGCATCTCGTCCTCAAAGAGCGCTAAGAAATTAGCTTACTGCTTAGCGCTTCTGTTTCACCAACGTCCGGTTTTTCTCTCGTTTCAAACGTGTAGTTGAAATGTCCAGATAAAATCCCTCTTCTGACACCAGTTGTCGCGCGTGCAGTTACTTTCGTTTAGGCGTTGGCCTACATGGATGCGTGGGAGGAATGAGCCACGACAAGAGGATCTGTTCTTTAGCGTTTACTTAACTTATTGAACAAGTTAGTTGCACAGTTCACAACAGTACAAATGGCGTATACACACAGTTGCATGTCACTGATCTTGCTGATAGGCGCTCTTGCTCCGGCACAGAACGGCAGCTTTTCCGACCGTGCAATGAGCATGCGAGCAACCTGTACTACTGAACTCCAAACCCCGTACACCCGTAACTCAGCGCATACTCTCTGATTGACGTAACTAACAGCCAATAGGAATGGGAACAGAACACACACAGTGAGTAAGCTTAAAGGGACCGTGCTCTCTTTACTACAATATATATATTTCACAATGTACTATAGTATGGTTTAAAAAAATATTTCTATAGTATTATAGTATAGTATAGTATTTTTCTATAGTGTTTTCTATAGTACATTTACCATAGTATTTTTTCATGTGCACTTTAAAAATAATAATAATAATATTAATAATATTAATAATAATTTTTTTCAGGTTGTTTTCTTTTATTTTGAATTGCAGACAGCACTCTGTAAAATATTCTCTAAATTAAAAACTTGTCTGTTATTTTAAGTATTATGGCATTAATAACAAATTACAGTAATTCACAATCTTACAATCTTTATACAGAGAAACTGCTGTATTTCTATACAGTAAGTTTTCTGTTTTCTTAAATTACAAACAAATGTATGTAAAATTATTTTTAAAAAATGATCTAATTAATACAATAACAAATCCGTTAGATGATAAAAAGTGACTGTCAGTAAAGTAAAATCTCCTTATTTAAATAAGCTGACAAACACTGTTATTTTACAGCTATTTCCTGAATTTAATGATCAAGCACCTTGACTGTAAAACAAAAGGCAAAAAAAAAAAAAAAAAAAAATGACTGGCAGCACAGGGTGCCAAACAAAAACCTTAAAATTAAAGTCCAATCTCTTTATATAATCTTAGTATCTTCACTTATTACCAACCAGACTGACTTTATTTCTTTCATACTAAACTTCTTATTGAGAATTAACTGATGTTTAAATGTTGATGTTTTATTGAAAATAATAAAGTTTGAAGTCACCATTGTGGAGATAAACATTTGCTTTAATTGGGCTCTTGACCCTTGACTTTATAACTTCATTTTTCCATTAACTATGTATTTTTTTTTTTTTGTTGTACAGCAAATCTTATGTTGGTTACAATGAAAAAATCTTTCTTTTTTGTTTGTCATATTATTTACACAGTCTTATGAATGAAAGACTTTTTTTTTTTTTTTTTTATATTTTTATGCATGTTGAGTGAAGGCTCTTTTGATGCACACAAACATCAAGAATCAGCACATGAATCTCAACAATGGTGACAATCAACAAAAAGCTTGTTTTGTGATGATCAGGGTTAATATGAATATTTTGGCGATTGTCACCATTGTTGAGATTCATATGCAGATTCTTGATGTCTGTGACTCTACAGATGCTCAGCTCAATATTTTCTTCAAAATGACATGCAAATCTTTACAGCTCTGCATACAAAAAAAAATTACATTAGTAATTTCTATTAACAAGCTTAGACACCTGGTTTCTGATGAGACTAGTGAATCAAAAAGTTATATATTGCAAGATCATCCATAATATGTAACCTGCTTCATCAGATCAGGCTATTTTTTGCCATAACAAACTGGTTTTCAAAAAGCTTTTAAACATGCAGACACAGCAAACAAAAACAGAAAAGAAGGAGGGGGGGTGTTAAGGATATCAAGGGTCAAGAGCTCAACTAAATCAAATGTTTATCTCCACAACAGTGACTTCAAACTTTATTCATTTCAATTAAACATCAACATCTAAACCTCAGTTAATTCTCAATAAGAAGTTTTGTATGAAAGAAATAAAGTCAGACTGGTTTGTATTAAGTGAAGATGCTGAGATCAGGACAGATCTGTTAGTGTTTCATGTTCTTTTGGGATTTAAAGGGTTTCTGTTGTCTGTTTTGTTGGTCACCATTGTGCTGAAGAGTAGAGCGTGAGCTTTAGTCCAGGAGAAGACAATCAAGTGTTGATGTTATAATGTGTGTCATTTTATTTAAAGGCTGTAACTGTAGAGCTGCTGATGCAGTAATAGTTAAAATAGTGCTAGCTACTGGTTAACAGCAAAAAAAAAAAAAAAAAAAAAAACTAGTTTCACAGAAAATGTTTCATGATAATAATTCAGAAAATACCTGCAAAATAACAACTTAAAAAAAAAAAAAGCTTTTAAGAAAATTTAGGATATTTGTCTTTAATTTTATAGTTTTTATTTGGAAGCTGCTTCTGCCAGTCATTGACAAAAATTTAAAAAAAAAAAAAAGGTCTTTAACCATTATTTCCATTAATGGTAAGCGTTTGGCACCCTGTGCTGCCATGCATTTCACTGTTTTTTACGTTTACATTTTTTACAGTGTGTACAAATCTCAGTATTTTGTAATATTTTCAGTGTTTATTTTCAAAGATTTATATGTGAAACAGGTGAAGTAATGCTCTTCTCACCATAGACAGTAAGACTGAATGTGCTGATATTGATGTCGTTCCTGTCGTATACTTGATAAAGTCCAGTGTGTTGAGTTGTGGTGTTTGTGATGATCAGAGATCCAGTCTGATCCAGCTCCAGTCTGCCTCTGAATCTCCCACCAGCACTATCATTATGATATTTCCTTTCATTGTTCTGTGTGTTGAATGTAGCTATGAGAAACTGTTCAAACCTCCATTTCAGATCACCTTTCTGTGTTTTAGTAATATGAAGGTTTAGAGTGACTGATTCTCCCTCCGTCACTGACACTGACTTCACTTCATCAACACCAAACACACCTGATCAACAAACACAATCAGTTACACAGCAGAAGAACTGGAATCTCTCAGCTTTTCACTCTGAACTGATTAAAAAATTTACCTTTTATCTGACAGGAAGGAAAGTTCAGAATAGCAGAATGAACAGAAATGAAGCATATTAATTTGCTAAATCTGAAAAATATTATACACAAAAGGAATGATGGAAAAAAATAAAGAAAAGAGTGATATATGGGAACAAATAATAGCAAATGAAAACAATGTAGTATGCTCACATCCAAAAAAAAAAAACTTAGAGCAAAACAAAAATCGGCACACTGCCATTGCTGCTCTCAAAGTTTATTAAAAATACGTTTTGACCGAAAAGGTCTTCGTCAGGTCAGGCAAATAGCAGAAAATCAAAGAGGTACATTTTATCATCATTTAGTCAGCATAGTCGACTTGATCAAATTAATTACACAATCAACCAATCACGTTAAAAAAAAAAAAAAAAAAATCACAAAATCACAACAAATCAAGTATATATCAAACTCATAAATCACAAAAAAAAGGTTTCAAATCAAATTCCAAATGATACCCTTAATCTTAAAATGTGAGGATGACTAAAAGTGTGACATTTTGTCGTAAAATTACATTGTGCACATTGTCCGCATCTATAATTACGCTCAGGGACTGAAATTATAGCATAAACAGAACTGAAGATTAATAATAAAACGATTAAACTTACCAGAGATGCTGCACAAGCAGAAGAAAATAAACATGTTGAACATTTTCTTCAGCATTTCACTGAACAGTTCAAATAAAAACAGTCCTTAATTTCCAAAATAGTCTAATGTAAAACAGATAGGACAGAAGTATGTTTAATAAAGAAACAGATGATCAGAGGAGGAGTGTGCTGCTGATCTACACTCAAGTGTTTTAGTTCAGGGGTTTTCAAAGTGTGAAGCGCCTCCAGGTGACAAAACATGTCAGGGGAGGCACACAGAGTGGTAAACGAAATAAACAAAAATAATGCAGCACACTTTATCTATCTATCTATCTATCTATCTATCTATCTATCTATCTTTTTTGTATTACTTATCCAATCTGATCTTCATAAACATACCGTGGACTGGTTGTACCGTATTTTTTTTTTGCACCATTGCACTTAGGTAAAGCGTAGCCTAATACCCAAATAGCAACTGACATGTGGTCCAGCTCTGGGCCAAGCAAGCAGTTACACTCGGCCCAAATGCAGCAAAGAATTACGGCCCTTGAGTGGCCCAGATCTGGACTACAGACATGAGCCACACATGAGCCATAACTGACCCAAATCTCAGCCAAATAGTAACTTATAACCAGCCCTGAACTGAGCCAGAACAAGTTTTAATAGTGCTACCCCCAAACAACCATTGAATCAATGTTAAAAGTAGTTGATTTGTCAGAGTTAATGGCATTGAATTAATATAACTTTTGCTCCTGCTATTAATGTTGAAACATTTTTAAAATTTCAACAAACAACCATTGTTGTGATCAGTGTTTGCTTTAGTTGGGCTCTTGACTCTTTGTTACTAGGCATTTTGTTTTTGTAACAATGTGCTGAAATATATTGTTTGAGACAATGAAAGCTAAAATCCACTGGGATCAGGTGATGATGACTGTAATCATTATGAAATTATAAAATAATTGTTCGCAAGTTGTCAAATTATTTTTTTTTTTTTTTTTTTAATAGTGTGTGAATCAATGCAGTGTGTGCAGCTTTCATACTTCTATGAATTAACAGAGAATTAAAAAAAATGCTGAATCAATCAGATATTCTGATGATTGTGACCATTGTTGAGGTTTGTATGTTGAGTGTTGATGTCTAAATCTTTCTGTGTATTACCACAGTTTTTTTTTTTTTTTTTTTTTTTTTATTTATTTTTGTGATGCAGAAGGTTTACATGAATAATAAAGATCATCAATATTATGTATTACTGTTTCTCAACTTGATTGTCACATAACACCCACCACAAAAAGAAACCTACTTCAACTTAATTTTAAAACATGACTTTATACTATCATACATGTTTGCACTGAAACACTATTGTAGCACAGAAAAATAATTAATGACTTAATGAAAGAATCAAGAACCCAACTAAAGCAATCACTGATCACAGTAATAGTGGTTTGTTGAAATGTAATTTTTTTCAACATTCATTGAGGGTGCAAAAGTGATATTATTTCAATGCCATTAACATTGACAAACCAACTATTTTTAACACTGATTCAATGTATTGATTCAATGCTATCTGGGAGCCAATCTCAGCCCCAAAACTGAGCCATAAAAAATAAATAAATAAATAAAAAATAAAATAAAAATAAAAACTCAGCCATGGATCCATCAATAGGCAGTAAAACACACAGTTACACCTTTAGACATGGCTCAGTTTTGGGGTTTCTGGTTAAAGACTGGTCTCTATGTGGTTTACTGAAGGCTGAGATTGGGTAGCACTATTAAAACTTGTTCTGGCTCAGTTCAGGGCTGGTTATAAGTTACTATTTGGCTGAGATTTAAATATTCACTATTTTTATTACTAAAAGTCTTTTAACTTCAAAGCCAGTGCCCACATAGCAATTGACATCTGGTCCAGCTCTGGGTCAAGCAAACAGTTACACTCAATTACGGCCTTGAGTGGCCCAGTCTTGTTTTAAGAAGACATGATCTCTTAAATGAAACGCCTACTAGAGGAGTTTATTCACATTGACTGTATGCTTTACTAAACCACTAACAGACTCGCAACTCTCTCTCCTCTCTCCAGCTCTTCTGTCACTTTAACAAACATTTACTGTATTTCTGTGTTGTTTTTTTCTTTAGAAATTAAGGACTGTTTTTATTTGAAACTATTTAGTGAAATGCTGAAGAAAAGGTTTGACATGTTTATTTTCTTCTGCTTGTGCAGCATGTCTGGTAAGTTTCATTATTTTATTATTAAGCTTCAGTTCTGTTTATGCTATCATTTGTTCCCATACATCACTCTATTCTTTATTTTTTCCATCATCTGTTTTGTGTATAATATTTTTCAGATTTATCAAATTAATATACTTCATTTCTGTTCATGCTGCTGTTCTGAACTTTCTATTTTCCCTTCCTGTCAAATGAAAGGTTAATTTTTTAATCAGTTCAGAGTAAAAGCTGAGAGATTCCAGTTGTTCTGCTGTGTAACTGATTGTGTTTGTTGATCAGGTGTGTTTGGTGTTGATGAAGTGAAGTCAGTGTCAGTGACGGAGGGAGAATCAGTCACTCTAAACCTTCATATTACTAAAACACAGAAAGGTGATCTGAAATGGAGGTTTGGACAGTTTCTCATAGTTACATTCAACACACAGAACAATGAAAGGAAATATCATTATGATAGTGCTGATGGGAGATTCAGAGACAGACTGGAGCTGGATCAGACTGGATCTCTGATCATCACAAACACCACAACTCAACACACTGGACTTTATCAAGTATACGACAGGAGCGACATCAATATCAGCACATTCAGTCTTACTGTCTATGGTGAGAAGAGCATTACTTCACCTGTTTGATGTGTGGTTGTTTCTTCAGTTACAGTCACTGTTGGTTAATGGTCCTTTACAAAAGTGAGCCTGAACCTAGTGTGACTGTAACACAAACTATATCATGCTGCAAGATGAGAAAAAATAGCCCCCAGAAGCCTCTTTATTGTATTTTATTTTATATTTTTTTTTGTTTTTTTTTGTTTTGTTTTGTTTCTAAGTGGTGCACAGACAGGCCAGTCCAAAAGTCCCAGACCATATGAAATTATTCACTTCTGAAGGGTCTCACTTTTTGCATGCACTGACAATTCTGGAATTTCAGACAAATACATGCTCCACAGTATACAATATGCATCAAATGATTATTTATCTGCAGAATCACCAGAGCCAGTTTTAATTGATGTAATTGCTAACAGATTGCATGTAAAGGTCCAATCAGCCATACCATTTTGAATGTCATAACTCAACTAGATATTTGTTCTCTAATATCTCTTCTTAGCTCATCTGCCCGTTCCTGTCATCAGCAGAGACCCTTCACAGTGTTCTTCATCATCACAGCAGAGTTGTTCACTGTTGTGTTCATTGGTGAATGTGAGTGATGTGAATGTCTCCTGGTACAAAGGAAACAGTTTATTGTCCAGCATCAGTGTGTCTGATCTCAGCATCAGTCTCTCTCTACCTCTGGAGGTGGAATATCAGGATAAAAACACCTACAGCTGTGTGATCAACAATCCCATCAGAAACCAGACCAATCTTCTCAACAGCACTGAGCTCTGTCAGCCGTGTCCAGGTATTTCAGTGGTGAGCAGTATGCTAGTATTTAATCTGAACCCTGAATCACTCTTCTTCTGTTTCTGTCCTCAGAACCTCTTCACTGTTGTGGTTTTACTGAAGCTGTGATCCGATTGGTTCTCTCTGCTCTGGTGGGCGTGGCTGCTGTTACCGTGCTGATTTATGACATCAGATCCAGACGTCTTCAACAGAAGAAGAGTCTGCAGACGTCACAATCACACACTGATTAATCACATACTTACAGTGGAGATGATCATGATTGACTGGAAACATTTTATCATTAAAAGTTTAAAAAATACTTTTTCAATTAATTTAAACTGTGAACTTTCCTGTAGAGAGACATGTTTCACTTTAATTGTGCTTGTATATCACTTTTCACAATAATAATAATTCTAAAGAAGCTTCACCAAAATGAGTGATTTATGCTAAAAACTCACTGTGATTAATCTGACAATCAATAACGTTCTTCTTCTTCTTATTATTATTATTATTTTTTTTTTTTTTTTTTTATTCTGTTGTATTATTGTAAGACAAGTCTTACTCTCTCCAAGTCTCATATCTCTAAGTGGGCAGACATTTGTCATTCTTTTGAATGTGCTATAATGGGTGAACCATAACTTGTATGAGCAGCCACATTAGCTCAGCATGCTAATCGGTTAATATGCTAATGTGCATGTAAGCTCTCCATGCTATCAATTTAAACTCCATGTGGCACACTGTGATCAGCAAGCGTGTTATACACAAGTTATACATGGTTTCTGGTGTGGCCACATTGTATTTCTCTTATGTATCTCAACTGTATTTCAGCTCAGAACTGTGCTACTTTTTATTTTTCAGCATGCAATATTTTTTTCTTTCTCGCCTTGAACATCTGAATAAATGTCCTCTATGTGGCACATCATATGAAATAACTGGGTTTTCAATCTCAAGGCTGCGTGTTTGAATCTTGTGTGCTGTAACTTCCTTTCTATTATTAGCAGAGATGGGACCAAGTCATTCCTTTTGAGTCACAAGCAAGTCTCGAGTCAAATCCTAAGTCCTCAAAGAGTTAAAGTTAATGAGATAATTAAGTGACTAATTTGATGATGATTGTGCATTAGTGATGAACACCTGCTGTTATTGAGAATGACAGAGGATCAGATGTTGATGTTTTAGTGGTTAAAATTATGCCACCATCATGGAGATCAGTGTGTGCTTTAGTTGTATGCTTGACCTGCTAAATTATATATATTTTTTTTTTAACAACAATGCATATGGTGTTGTGAAACAGTGAGATCAGAACAGCAAAGTGAGCAGTCACTAGCCGTTTTAATAGCTTCTTAAATCTGCTTGACCACATTCAAAATAACTTTTTTTTTTCTCTCTTTTATGTTTACATTTTATAGCATGCAAATGAATGGGTTTTTTTTGTAACAGCTATATAAATTTAAAACCTGTATAATACATATACAAATTTGAACAACTACACTATTTAGACACACACAGACATCAAGAACCAGCATATAAATCTCAACAATGGTGACAATCAACAAAACGCTTCATGCTGCAATGCATGCTGGGTATACAACATAGGATAAACTCCCCTCATGTACTGAGTATGAATATATGAATAATTATTATCACCACTGTTGAGGATCGTATGCTAAATGTTCATGTCTAAAAACCTGAGCCAATACTGTTCTTTCTTTTCATATTGGTACATCATAGTTTTTTTTTTTTTTGCAGTTGTGCAACAGCTAAATGTCAGTCAAATAAAGATACCAATTCATGACATTCATCCAAACTAGTTATAAGTAGAGAGTGTAAGATAATCTGCTACGGCAAGCTTCTGATTCAGTAACACACAAATATTTGTCATAAAACAATATTGCAATTGTTTAGAAGCAAATTACATTAAATTACTCAAAGGGTCAAGAGACAAACTAAAGCACACCTTGACCACAATCATGGTGGCATCGTGTTCTTTCTTTGTTTCTTTTAATTCTCAATAAGAGATTCTGCAGACATAAAATAAAGTCAGTCTGGTTAGTAATGAGTGAAGCTGGTGATGCTGTGTGTGGAGTTGTTTAATCAGATCTTGAGAGATTTAATGTTGTTGTTTTTTTGTTTTGTTTTTTCAGTTGATTTTATTCAAGGCTGTGTCTGGTGTCAGTTGTAGTTCTTGTGTTTGTCTTTTTTTTAGTGATTCTGCTTATTAACAGCAGGTGTTCATCACTAATGCACAATCATCACTTAATTAGTCACTTAATTACCTCATTAACTTTAACTCTTTGAAGGATTTGACTCGAGACTTGCTTGTGACTCGAAAGGAATGACTTGGTCCCATCTCTGATTATTAGGGTGTCTGTATCATCCCTTGTTGTTTGTTGCGGTCGCACGCTTAGAGTTTGAGCTCCGTCAAGTTAATTTCTTATTGTCTGTTTTTCAATTCAAAATCAATTTTATACACCATCATTCTCGTTTCCTATAACGTGTGAATATACCCCCTATTGTATTCTACAACTAAAACATCCGGATTGCTTTGTTATCACTAGTTTTGTTTTGATTTCCCGAGTTGCTAGCTTATAGCCCGTTAGCAGCACCAGCGTGGTTGCCGCTAATCCTGCTTGCATTGTTTACACACTATTGACATCCCGTGGTAACTAGGAATTCACAAGCTCCAGTGTGGATCCAGAACACTTAAGAAGAGATGATGCCAACCCCACAGAGGACTTCAGATGATACCAACCCTGAAAACATACAGCACTACTGAATTCTGCTACTAATTTATAGTGTTCTTTGTCTGTTTGATTATGTCATTAATTGATCTTTACCACACATCTCTTCCATATGTACATCAAGCTACTACTACATATATTGTAAAAATGTCAATTTGGTGTAAAGCTGCTTTGCAATGATATGCATTGTGAAAAGTGATATACAAATAAATTTGAATTGAATTGATTTGAATTGTATTTTAAAGTTAATGACTGTATTAATTGTTGTGTGTGCATGTGTTTTTTAATTCAATAGAGTAAAATTCCGTAACAGCATGCTCTGTAGACTGGGTCTGACAATGGAGATCCAGTTGCAAGCTTTAATTAAAACGTTCGTATTCAAAGCAGGCAGGGTCTAAAACAGTGATCCAGAAAATAGATAAAATAGAATTAGAATAGAGAATGTTAGAGTTAGAGGGTCAAACAAAGATGGAAGAGATGTGTTTTAGCCAATTCTTGAAGATGGTTAAGGATTCAGCTGACAAGGTCATTCCAGCAGGAGGGAACATTTAATGTAAAAGTCATTGGGATGTTGGGATGTTCACTTGAAGAATCCAAGCTTCTAGCTGGTCATGTGCTGGTGCTAAGATGATCCTAAGCAACTAGTTCCTGTTCAGGACCAGTTTAGGACAAGCTCATGACCAGCAGTCTCCTTCAACAGGCAGAGATGTGACATCCCAGCAAACAAGTTGTAAGAATGTTCTGAAAACATTATTATATGTTCCGGTAATGTTTTCAGTGGCAAGTTTTATTTTAGTTCCCCATAATATTCTCCTAAAAGGTCAGATCACATTCTCTAAAAACATTGTACAAATGTTTTTTGATAACATTGTTAGAACATTATCCTCTAACATTCTAATAAAGATTCTCATCACACTAGATGTGGACTTACATTGATCAGATTCACATTTTGGTTGAAAGTGAAAACACAACCTTTGTTTGATGTCAAGCTCCAGCGTCATTAAATAACTCCAAAAACAGCATTACCTGCTTCACTTATTAGAAACCAGATTGGCTTTATTTCTGTCATACATTTACACAAGTTCTTACTGAGATTAACAGAGGTTCAGATGTTGTGTTCAGAGCATTTGCTTTAGTTTGGTAATTTGACTTTCAGATGTGTTTCTGTTGTTGTAACTATATTTGTTATAGCAAAAACAACAAGAAAAAATGCTAGTGTGTAGTTATCTGTTTTCTTGCAGTCTAGTCTGTGTTGTTAGATTTTTATTATATTCTTATTAATAATGATAACTTCAAAAATATTACAATAACAGTAGCAGTAACTAATAATAAACTGAAGATTTGGTGTATGAATCTCAACAATGGTGACACGCTTCATGCTGCAATGTATTCTGGGTGCATCATACAAAACTCATCCAGGGTTTCCAGAATGCATTGCAGCATCAAGTATGAGCTTATAACAAAGGTTGTGTTTTCATTTTCATCTTAAATGTGAATCTGAGCAATGTAAGTCCACATCTAGTGTGATGGGAATCTTTATTAGAATGTTAGAGGATAATGTTCTAACAATGTTATCAATAAACATTTGTACAATGTTTTTAGAGAATGTGATCCGACCTTTTAGCTGAACATTCTGGGAACTAAAATAAAACTTGCCACTGAAAACATTTCCAGAATATGAAACATTTCTAAGCATTAGTTCTATAATTTTTTATCCCAAAAAATATTCATATAGTTATCTGGTCACTAAAATAAAAATGAAAAAAAAAAATAAATTAGTGAGCATGTTGACAGGCCTGAAGCAATATTGTTACATTAGCAATCACTAATATTGCCCATGTGATTTATAGCTATCATATGCACACATGCTTTGTATTTATTATTATACAGTGCAAAAACAACATCTGAGAAACTAAATTATTATTAAGCATATTATGTACACGTTTGAGCAGATATTTGCAGACAGAGTATTCAGCAGAATTTGTTCATATTCATAACTTTTCAGTTGATCCTATACAATATCTGTTGGTTTTACATGCAATCCCCATAGAAATTTTGAGACTATTAGAAGGCAATAGTTATTCCTTACAATCAGTGGAAGAATTTATTCTTGTGTTAAATTGCAGGGCAATGCAATAATATTTTTTTGTGTTCTCTGCTTCGATCTAAAGGTGCACTTGCTGTTACTACTCATTGGAATTCTTTATTTAAAAAAACATTTTGATTGAAATAAAATTTGGATGACACCTCATAAGTATTGTATCACAAATAAAGTGAAAGAAGTTTCATATAAAATTTTCCATCGAGTTTACCCTGTTAAATCACTTGTGGTGCAGCATTTTAAGGTGAACATTGAAGACACCTGTGTTTTTTGTAAAGTTTCCCTTGAAACTATTAATCACTTATTTTGGGAATGTCCTAACAAATATTTTGGAAAGAACTGAAAAAATATATACAACAAAAAGCTATGATTTCTGTGGATCTTGTAGAAGTTGATATTATGCTAAAATGTTTTTCACTTGCAGGTGATAAGAGTTTTATATTTATCCTTGATTTGATTATTATAGTTGCCCATTACTACACTCAAAAAAATATTTCAGCCCTTAACGTAATTCAATTACGTACATCTTTTCCACGCATTTAGATTACATAGTTTTAATTTAAACAAATCAAGTAAACTTAATGTGATTCAAATGCATCAGTCTTACGTAAATGAAACAGGTAAAGTTGACGTAATATTTCAAACCCTGCTCAGTGTTCATGTGTTTCCACACTACAGAGTGTTCAAGTAGCATTGACACAGTGTTGGAGTTAAGGATATGTCATGATTGACCAATAATGATCAACACCTGCTGTTTACAAGCAGAATCACAGAAGGAAAGAGAAACACAAGAATCAGACACAGCCAAAGATAAAATGAACTTAAATAAATAAAGACATTAAATCTCTGATTAAACAACTCCACAAACAACATTACAGATTGACTTGATTTCTGTCATATATCCACTAATATTATTTGAGAACATATAAACAGAGGTTTAGATGTTTTATTAAAAAAACTTTTCATTTGACCTCACCATCATGGCGAACAGGGTTTACTTTAGTTGGGCTCTGGACCCTTGACTTTCTTAGTTTAGTTTTTTCTCTCTCTCTCTCTCTTTAGTTGTTGTATTTGTGTTTGTAGAGCACATTTATTATAGCAACAAACAAACAACAAGAAAAAATAGTGTTATTAAATGTTCTTGGTTAATTATTATTGATGCCCTGAGCAGGGTTTGTTTAACACTGGGAAATGTTACATCAACTTTACCTGTTTCATTTACGTAAGACTGATGCATTTGAATCACATTAAGTTTACTTGATTTGTTTAAATTAAAACTATGTAATCTAAATGCATGGAAAAGATGTACGTAATTGAATTACGTTAAGGGCTGAAATATTTTTTTGAGTGTAGTAAGTCAGCATGGCCAATATAGGAACAATTTAAAAAAAAAAACCCTTTGGTGAAATACAGTACTACTTTTTTGTACTGTACATACAGAAAGGAAGGTATTTGCAAAATCTTGCCTGTAGTAAGTCAGTGTGATCACTTACTACTGCCTTTGGAACGTACGAAAAACCCTTTGTTGAAATTTGTGTTCTGTATTGGTCTTCTGCAAGTGCGTCTCAGAGCAACAGTGAAATGATTTATTTCTGAATTATTCTGTTTTTGATTGAATCATTGGAGTCATGATTTAGTGAACTATCCATAAAGACAGTCTAAATCAGAGGTCTACAAACTTTTTACAATGAAGGGACAAAAATCAAACTTGACTGAGATCCATGGGCAGACAATAGAAGCTGCACTATGTCAAACTGTTATATTAAATTTAGTCCCACTTTTTAGGTGGTCTTAACTACAATGTACTTACATCAAAAAATGTACAGTGTACTTGCTGTGTTCATACTCTATTGCAAAACACTGTTGCTGATATTGAGGTGGGATATGGGTAAGGTTAGGGGCAGGTTTGGTGGCATGGGTAGGTTTATGGGTTGAGGTAAAAAGGTTGGGTCAACAGTTTAATTACAAATAATTACATAAATTAATTACAGATGTAATTCCATGCAGGTTTTTTATTTTTTTGTGTATTTTTTTTTTTTTTTTTATTATAAGTGCATTGTATCAAAAGATTAATTTCTATGTAAGTACATAGTAGTTAAGGCCACATAATATACACTGGGACAGATACAATTTTATGTTTAAAGTTTAATACTACAATGAATAATTTGTAAAAATGCAAATATGCTAAATAAATTTGTATTTCACTTGGCAGAACATTTACTGATTAAAATAAAAAGTCAAAATAACACACAAATAAACAAATAAATAAATAATCATATTGAATGAAATGAAGCATAATTAATTAAAAAACCAAATACCATTTTTACATGGCTAGCTAAAATTTGTGATCTGATTAACTGCTACAAAAAAAAAAAAAAAAAAAATAACGGCATGTCTTTGTCTTGATCACATCTTAAAATCCACCGTATGCACCATTGCAGAAATTCTCCAAAGTTCTTGTACTATATAGAACTGCTGCAGATTATCTCAGCATGTCATTTGCATGCCAACCAGGGGTGTGTTACCTGTACAAGGACACAACTCGCTGATTAAACTCCATAGTACGATGCATTGTTGTGGAAACAAACTATCACTCCAAACAATGTTGCAGCCTAAACTTAAACTTCATGTAATTCAATTCCATACAAATTTTCCATACATTTAGATGACATTGTTTTAATATAAACAAATCAATTAAACTTAATGTGATTCAAATGCATCAGTCTTACGTAAATGAAACAGGTAAAGTTGATGTAATATTTCCCAGTGTTAAACAAACCCTGCTCAGTGTTCATGTGTTTCCACACAGTGTTCAAGTAGCATTGACACAGTGTTGGAGTTAAAGAGATCATTATATTTAACGATATTTACAACAGCTGTACGACCAATTATGGATGTCTGCACAAAGCTTTAAAATCTCCATCACTTAGACACACACAGACATCAAGAATCAGCATATGAATCTCAACTATTCAGCTATTGTAAATATCATGAAACTAATAGATAAGTCACTGAACGATTATACCATGAATAATTCTTAACCAAGAACACTTTATAAGACTTTTTTTCCCTTTTCTTTCTTTTTGCTATAACAAAGGTGCTTCACACACACAATTACAGCAATCAAAAAAAAAATCTAGTATAAGAAGAGTCAAGGGTCAAGAGCCCAATTAAAGTAAACCCTGATTGCCATGATGGTGAGATTTTTTTTTTTTTTAAATAAAACATCTAAACCTCTGATTTTACACACACAAAAAAATGATTCTTTAAACCTAAGTCACGATTTTGAAATGTATATAAATAATAACAATTAATTATGATTAATTACAATTATTTATATCAGCTGCCAGTAGTAACTGTAGCAGAATCAATTTTCCATCATCTGATCTGTTCGCCCAGCGAACATTCAGCATAATTTTCATATCAACTCTAAGAAATGATATTTTCTTGGACACAGAAAATAACTTTCTTAAAGTACCATTGCATTAGAGCATGTAGCTCGAATCGGAATCGTAAAGGGACATTAATTTGCAAGGCAGAATCAGATTCAAAACTCATATAATTTGTGCACAATAGTTTATTAACTAAGGACTAACACATAACTAATCTAAACAAACAAACATGAAATCACTCATACATGGGGGAATGGTCAGTGAGAAGCAGTTAAAGAGAGAGACATGGAAATTAAGCTATGAAAAGAGTCAGTTAACTACCTGCTGTGAAACCATCAGTGCTGTCTACAGCTTATACTAAACCTCTGTTTGTTTAGTTAAGTGTACGATACTTGCATTGCCTTGGTCATTGAACAAGTGTCTGAATGCAGTCTCGGGTGAAAGTCTTGATGGTTGGAGCAGTGGTGGTTTTGGAATCGCGATCACGTTCTTCTGTTGTTCTGACCATGTTCTGACTCGATGGTGACTGGGAGATTCTTCCCATGTGAAAAGTGAAGAAGAACCAAGAGCTGAGAGGGACCCAGCTGAAGTCCTGTGATCTTTGGGGAATGGAAAGACAAGGCCACATGGCCTGGCGCACGCTTAGGGAAGTCCTGAAGAGTTCTAGCTCATCTTCTTAGGTTTTCCAAGAACCACTGACTGACTGAGGCGAGTCATGAAGATGAATTCCAGGGTTGAGTGGAAATGGCTCTTTGTGGTCGAGAGCCACAGCTCTGTATGTTGGGGCCTGTCGGACCCACTGGGCACACCCTGTGCCAGCTCAGGCTCCCCGTGGGTTCCTCCATACGGGCAGCAATCGGAAGATGTTTACATTTACATTTACATTTATTCATTTAGCAGACGCTTTTATCCAAAGCGACTTACCGGTGGGGAATACATCAAGCGATTTGTCCTAAAGAAGCAAAACGACCTACGAAAAGTGCTCAAAATACCATATAACAGGCATTGTTCAAATAAGTACAAGCTAGAAAGGGAAAAGAGTAGAAAAGGAATTTTTTTTTTTTTTTTTTTTTAAGTAGTCAAGTAGTGTCGAAAGAGATGGGTTTTCAGCAGTTGCTTGAAAGTTGTTAGGGAGTTGGCATTCCGGATAGCGGTGGGAAGATCATTCCACCAGCCAGGAATGGTGTAAGAGAATGTTCTGGAAAGTGATTTTGTGCCTCTTTGTGATGGTACAATGAGGCGTCGCTCACTGGCGGATCTCAGAGTTCTGGAGGGAGTGTAGATTGGTAGCAGTTAGTGGAGGTAGGCGGGCGCCGAGCCTGCGGTTGTTCTATAAGCAAGCATCAGTGTCTTGAATTTGATGCGAGCTGCAATTGGGAGCCAGTGCAGGGTGATAAAGAGAGGTGTGACATGGGCCCTTTTGGGCTCGTTGAAGACAAGTCGTGCTGCTGCATTCTGAATCATTTGTAAAGGTTTGATTGTGCATGAGGGAAGACCGGCTAGAAGAGCATTGCAGTAGTCCAGCCTGGAGATGACCAGGGCCTGGACAAGAAGTTGTGTGGCCTGCTCTGTTAGAAAGGGCCTGATCTTTCTGATGTTGTGTAGGGCAAACCTGCAAGATCGAGCAGTTTTAGCAATGTGGTTTTTGAAAGTCAGCTGGTCATCAAAGATAACACCAAGATTTCTGGCAGAACTTGATGGGGTAATTGTTAAAGTACCTAAGTTGATGGTAAAATCATGTTGTAGAGTCGGAGTGGCAGGGAAAATAAGGAGCTCAGTCTTTGCCAAGTTAAGCTGTAGATGATGTTCTTTCATCCACTCTGAGATGTCCGCCAAGCAGCCTGACATCCGTGCAGCTACTGTTGGATCATCTGGTTGAAATGAAAGATAGAGCTGCGTGTCATCAGCATAGCAGTGGTAAGAGAAGCCATGTGCCTGTATGATGGGCCCTAGTGATGTAGTGTAAATGGAGAAGAGGAGGGGTCCAAGAACTGATCCCTGAGGAACCCCAGTGGCCAGATGATGTGCTTTGGATACCTCCCCTCCCCAGGCCACCCTGAAAGACCTACCTGTGAGATAGGATTCAAACCAGCGAAGAGGAGTCCCTGTGATACCCAGTGATGAGAGGGTGGACAGGAGGATCTGATGATTGACTGTGTCAAAAGCAGCAGAAAGATCCAGCAAAATGAGTACCGATGATCTGGAATCAGCTTTTGCAATCCGCAAGGCTTCAGTGACTGACAGTAGTGCAGTTTCAGTTGAGTGGCCGCTCCTGAACCCTGATTGGTTAGCATCCAATGAACTGTTCTGCGTGAGAAACAGTGATACCTGGTTAAAAAACAGTGTTTTTGCTATGAATGGAAGGAGAGAGATCAGTCTATAGTTATCTATAAGTGAAGTGTTTAATGTAGGTTTTTTGAGCAGTGGGTTACCCGAGCCTGCTTGAATGCAGTGGGGAAAGTGCCTGTGAGGAGAGATGTGTTGATGATGTGTGTAAGTGCTGGTAAGAGTGTAGGAGAGATTGCTTGGAGAAGGTGAGAGGGGATAGGATCTAGTGGGCATGTTGTAGGATGGCTGGAGAGGAGAAGTTTGGATACTTCTGCCTCAGAGAGGGGACAGAAGGAGAAGAGTGGGGTGTTAGCTGTGGATGTTGTCAGTATTAGTTCCTGTACGTGTGGAGCCAAGAACTGGCTGCTGATAGTTGGAGTTTTGTCAGTAAAGAATGTGGCGAAATCGTCGGCTGTTATAGAAGTGGTGGGAGGTGGTGGGGGAGGGTTGCAGATGAGTGAAGAGAGTGAAGAAAGAAAGAGAGAGGAGGCGGTCAATCATTTGCCTTTAATCTCTCTGGAGGCTGTGCCTCCAGGAGGTCCATGAACCAATGGTAACTTTCACCTTTGGAGGGACAGTTTACAACTCTTTGTCTGTGAGCATGGTATTTTGCATATGTAATTCGATTGGGTGTTGATGCAAAAACTACTAAGGTTTCTTGAAACACTAATATGTTGCATAGGTATCAACATCTAATTTACACCATCTTTTAGATCATCAACACCTACTTAATTCAATTTTGGACAGTGGTTCCACACAACCAAATTGTTTTTGATGAACATGAATGGAATTTTTTGAATCTATGCAAACTCTTTGTGTTGTGACAACACAGCTGAATGAGGAAGAATTTATGTGAAATAGTAATGTCCAACCAATTCAAATTATTCACTTTCCTGTAACTTAAACCGGTCAAGTTTAGTGAACATGCTTTAGTTTATTAAAACTGGCCAAATGTGTTTCACTTTATCAACATAAGGAGGTCTGTTTCAGACAACTCATTTAAATTATGGACAGCGGTTCCACCCAATTGGTTCTAGTTACTTTAACTTAATGATTTCTAGTTAAAGTTACTCCCTTCAACAAAGCATTTTTGTGTGATCATCTTGCAATGAGTCATAAAAGACAAGATGTCACAAATGATCAAGTGTATTTGTTAAACAAGAGCAACAATTACAGTTACAACCACATTACAGAATTACAGAAATATTAAACTATTGTCATTTTCTAATTGGCATATAAAGGTAACTAATCAAACCTTAATCCAGGAACAGGAACTGGCTCCAGAAATAACTTCTGGAGTACTCCAAATGTGTACCTGATTTCAGGAGTTCAAGTTTAGTCCATATATCAGTCCCAGCAACATGTTTTTTATAGGGTTTACTGCTAAGGTCCTGAAGAACTTTATCTTCCAACACTCCAACATCTGCTGGGCTGTCTTTGATGTCTGCAACTTCAAATCTTCTGACATAGATTCCCATGATTCTTCTGGATCACCTCTTGAGTGCTGCCAACGTCTGTATCCTAGAGAGGATATTTAAAAGAACGGAGTCCTCAAATTCTTGCGTATTAAATTTACCTTAGCATTTATCATCCTTGAAAATACCAAAAAATAAATAAATAAAACATCTTACCATATACTCCATAATAACACTGCTAGTGTCTTCATTCGGGTACTTCAACATCATTAGTCTAAAGATGCAGACAACAACAAAATTCATGAGATTTAGCTTTTACATTTTTCTAAAAAAAAAATAAAGTCATTCATCTATTATTCTGTCTGATCATTTCCTTACGAGAAATACAGGCAAGCACTTCAGATGGAATTCTAACTAACATTACAGTGGAAAATGAAACTATAACAGTACTGGACCAGATCAGCACAGAAAGCCACTGTCCTGCAGAGTTTAGCAATATTCCCAATTAATGGGATAGTTCACCCAAAAATGAAAATTCTGTCATTAATTACTCATCCTCATGTCGTTCCAACCCCCAAGACCTTCATTCATCTTTAGAACACAAATTAAGATATTATGAAATCCGAGAGCTTTCTGACCCGGCATAGACAGTAATGCAACTGAAATGCTCCCAGACCCAGAAACGTAATAAGGACATCAGTAAAACAGTCCATGTGACATCAGTGGTTCAACCATAATTTTACAAAGCAGTGAGAATACTTTTTGTGTGCGAAGAAAACAAAAATATTGACATTATTCAACAATTCTTCTCCAAATTGCATCTTCCGCCATTATCGAGAGTACCTCTTTGCTTAACGCATGCGTGTGATTCTGCTGACGTAGAACATGCATGCGCTGGGCCTTGTTTGCTTGCAGAGGAAAGCAATGTGCATGCATCGTGATGCTCTCCATAATGGCAAAATACGTGATTTGGAGGTAAAGAATTGTTGAATGAAGTAGTTATTTTTGTGTTCTTTACCCATAAAAAGTATTCTTGTAGCTTCGTAAAATTATGGTTGAACCACTGATGTCACATGGACTATTATATCGAAGTCCTTACTACGTTTCGGGGCTTGGGAATATTTCATTTGTGTTGGTGTCTATGCAGGGTCAGAAAGCTCTCTGATTTTATCAAAAATACCTTAATTTGTATTCTGAAGATGAATGAAGGTCTTACAGGTTTGCTAATCAAGGTTTTTAGGAATTCTCAAACAAAAACAAAGTCTTACTAAAAGTTCCAGGCAGGGGTGTTGGAGCTAAACTCCAGAACACTGGCTCTCCAACAGCAGGTTTGACACGCCTGCCTTGCTTTAGTATTGTTTTTGGGAAGTTAATGTATTCGCAATATCTGTCAGTTTACAGTAATACCATATATTTTATATTTATTGTATTAATAAACCTATTCTTATTATATCTGTCTTTTTTTGTTAATACCCATGACCATAACCCTAAAACTTAACCCCAGTGGCTGGTGAGACAATGTTTTAAAGGGGTCATCTGACGCAAAACTCACTTTTACATCTTGTTTGAACATGTATGTGTACACAACCACCCTATGATGATAAAAATCCACCCAGTGTGGTATTTTTTAATCTTTATAAGTAATATGCCCTTTTTCAGATCAGGTCATTCTCAGCTTCTAGTTGGTGTGACGTCACACCGAACAAGGCCGCTCCCACAATAGTTGATTTACATGACTGTCTTATCTTAGACCTGCCCTAAATGAGCCGAGTGAGAGCTGAGAACAGTCTGACCATCATTATTGTATTTAAAAGAACATGCAACAGAATGGCCCACTCTGAAAAGCGCTGATTTTGATATGGTAAAATTGGTGTTTTTTACACTACCACTGAGAAATTAAAAAAAAAAAGTATGTTATAGACTTCTCCTTAAGACTCTAAAGAATCATATTGTAGGGGATCTACAGAAGTCAATTTAGCTCAAAGGGAATCATTTAAGATTGAACAGAATCTCCGTTTTACAGCGGATCAATGAATCGGCCAGTGATTCATTGAGCGAGCCGTATAACATCAACACTGTACTGGATACTAATATCCAAAATATAGTGAAAACACTTTTCATTAGCACGGAAACAAGGTCGGCAGTTTAAGACATTAATTTATAAGCACAAAACACAAGATACTTCTCTTTTCAATATGAATAAGAATTTATTGGAAAAACCTAAGACATATACACTAATCTAACACATAAGTTGCAGAAAGAGAGAAAATGAGGAAAGAATGAGTTTAGAAGAGTGAAAAGATGAATCCCAAGTGTATAGCATAAGTATATGCAATTGCTTAGACCTGACCAACCATCAATCATTTAATTAACCCTCGCGTTGAGTTTCTCAATGAGGTTATTAAATTTTATATTAAATGCACCAGTTCAGCTAGAATGTGGAGGTTGTACTTGCGTTGCCTTTGTGTTAAGGGGTTTCCTTCGATGACGTCATTGCAGAAAGGGGTTCCCCAAGGTTGCTGATTGGTTGGAAATCTGTGGTTGTTGGAAGTGATGTCTTGGGTGTTGGCATCAGTAATCCACCAAACTTAACCAGGTGCTAATAGTCAACAAGAATCTACAGGCCTTGCTAGCCCTCCAGGCCCTAGCAGCCCAGCTACCATCTCCAGGCTCTACTTGGATCCTGAGGCCCTCTTAGCCTCTCTAGGCCCTAGCAGCCCAGTTTCCATCTTCAGGCTCTACTTGGATCCTGAGGCTCAGTTAGCCTCTCCAGGCCCTAGCAGTTCAGCTACCATCTCTAGGATCCAGGCCCTAGCAGCCCAGCTAACATCTTCCATCTCCAGCCCAGTTCCAGTCCAGCTACTATCTCTAGGCTCTAGGCCCTAGCAGCCCAGTTTCCATCTCCAGGCTTTATTTTGATCCTGAGGCCCTGTTAGCCTATCCAGGCCCTAGAAGTCCAGTTACCATCTCTACGCTTCATGCCCTAGCAGCCCAGCTACCATCTCTAGGCTCTGTTTGGATCCTGAGGCCCTGTTAGCCTTTTCAGGCTTTACTTGGATCTTGAGGTTCTGCTAGCGTCTCTAGGCCCTAGCAGCCCGGCTAACATCCTTAGGCTCTGCGTGGATCCTGAGGCCCTGCCAGCTTCTCCTGGTTTTGCTAACATCTTTTGCTAACATGGCTTTACTCTTAATGCTGCTTTGTTCATTGTCTTTGCAGAATCAAAGATCAAGTGATTTTTACTGGGTGAGTACATCTTATAACATTTGTGGCTCTTTGGACATAGCCTATGGATTTAACAGTTCAGCCTTTGTGCATCTCCCTCAAATGCCAAAAGAGTTGGCAGAGGACTTAAATATAGCTTGGTTGCTACCCAGAGATATACTTTTGCTTCAAAATATTTGGATTTTAAATGACTACTCTGCATTTGATGGCAGACATTACTGGGACTCTCATTTTAAAAACACTACAGATTCCTCATATACAAATGGTAAACAGAGATGGTTTATATTGTTATTGCTGCTTTTATCTGGCAATGTGCAGCCAAATCCAGGCCCTGAGTTGCGGTGTATTCCATTGCCATCTGATGTGAAATCCATGTCTGGTTTGAGTGTAATTCACCTTAATGTTTGCAGTTTGTTACCCAAAATGGATTTGTTTAGAATTTGGGTGAATTTAACAGATGCAGATATTGTTGTGTTATCTGAAACTTGGCTGACAAAATCAATCACTGATATGGATATTGGAATGCTTGGTTATAACGTGTTTCGTGCTGACAGACCAAGGAAGGGTGGTGGGGTTGCTATATAGTTTACTCAGAATCAATGAGTAAGCAGCTGGAATTTCTGGCATTGAAGGTGGAATTGGCTAAAGGCCTTTATGCAACTGTTGTTGGGTGTTATAGGCCCCCTTCTGCCCTGAGTACTGCATTGCAGACACTTATTCAACTCTTATCCAGATTGGACTACTCTGAAATCCTTTTAGTGGGTGATCTAAACTGGGACTGGCTGAAACCTTGTTCAGATGAATTTAAGTCATTTTGTGATTCTGTTAATTTTACACAGCTAATCAACTCTCCCACTCATCCAAATCTTAAGTGCCATGAGAAATCCACCTTAATTGATTTAATTTTGACTAATGTCCCGCACAAATTTTCTGCTGTTGGTGTTTTTTGCAATGACCTAAGTGACCAATGTGTTGTTGCTGCTGTAAGGAATACTAAGATGCTTAAATGTAAACCTTGCGTAATATGTAAGAGGAATTTCAAAAAATTTAATGAACAGGGTTTTTGCCATGATTTGTTTAATTGTGATTGGAGTAGAATAGAGCTGATTCCCGATGTGGAGTCAGCCTGGATCTTTTTCCGGGATATTTTTTTGCAAGTAATAAATAGACACTCCCCTCTAAAGAGATTCAGAGTTAAGGGGCGGGACAATCCATGGTTTTCCTCTGAGCTTGGAGACATTCTTCATGACCGCAATTTAGCTTGGGCCAAAGCAAGAAAAACGGGCTCTTCGTCTGATTGGCTTGTTTTTAGGCAGTTAAGAAATAAATGTTCTTCTTTTATTAAGAAAGCAAAATCTGACTTTTATCTGTCAGCCACTACAGACACTTTAAATCAGGGATCCCCAAATCTGGACCACGAGATCCACTTTCCTGCAGAGTTTAGCTCTAACCCCAATCAAACACACCTGAACATGCTAATCAGTGTCTTCAGGATCAGAGGTGTATAGTCCAGGGGTCAGAAAGTAGAAGTCCTGCCATATATTTGTTCCACCCATGAACTGATGAAATGATTTCACCAGAGGTGGAACCAAGTCCTTCAGTTTAAGTCACAAGCAAGTCTCAAGTCAAATACCAAGTCCTCGAAGAGTTAAAAGTAATGAGATAATTAAGTGACTAATTAAATGATGATTGTGCATTAGTGATGAACACCTGCTGTTATTGAGAATTACAGAGGATCAGATGTTGATGTTTTATTGGTTAAATGATGCTACCATCATGGAGATCAGTGTTTGCTTTAGTTGGGCTCCTGACACTTTTTGATAATGCAAAGTAATTTGCTTCTAAGCAATTGCACTATTGTTTCACAGCAAGTGTTTGCACATTGCTAAATCAGAAGCTTTTGGTAGTAGATTAGTCATCATGTTTTGCTTTTAAGTCATATGACTGATCATAATGTATACAAATTACAAAAATACAAATTCTGCTGTATGTAAGGCACAAGGTATTTTAGCTCTTGTTATATTTAGACACACGCAGACATCAAGAACCAGCATATGGATCTCAACAATGGTGACAATCAACAAAATCTGTAATGCTGCAATGCATGCTGGGTAACACCATTGTAAAAATGGCCATCATGCACTGCAGTACGAAGAATTATTGTCACCACTGTTGAGGATCATATGATAAGTGTTCATGTCTAAAAGCTTGAGCTGCTGCAAGTTTTCTCCCCAATATTTCAGCATTATAGTGGCATTTGTTAAATATCACTTTTCTTCAGTTCTGTGAAAGTTTAATGTTGGTCTAAAAACCAAAAAGTAACTATTACATGCAAAAAACATGTTACCTAATTTATTATCACAAGCTTTTGATTCAGCAATGTGTAAACACTTGCCATGAAACAACATTGCAATTGTTTAAAAGTGAAAAACTTAGAATTATAAAAAAAAAAAAGGGTCAGGAGCCCAACTAAAGCAAACACTGATCTCCATGATGGTAGCATCATCTTAACCAATAAAACATCAACATCTGATCCTCTGTAATTCTCAATAACAGCAGGTGTTCATCACTAATGCACAATCATCATTTAATTAGTCACTTAATTATCTCATTACCTTTAACTCTTTGAGGACTTGGTATTTGACATGAGACTTGTTTGTGACTTGAACTGAAGGACTTGGTTCCACCTCTGGTGAAATCATTTCATCAGTTCATGGGTGGAACAAATATATGGCAGGACTTCTACTTTCTGACCACTGGACTATACACCTCTGTTCAGGATCATTAGAAAATCACAGGTAGGGGAGTTTGATCAGGGTTGGAGCTAAACTCTGCAGCGCATTGGACCTCCAGGGTAAGATTTGAGGAACCCTGCTTTAAATGATCCCAGAAAGGCTATAAAATTACTTTCTCTAAATAAAGATAGTATTAATGTTCCTTCTTATATTATGAAAGAGTCTGTAGTAGTTTATGACAAGCTGGAGATATTGAACCATTTTAATGAGCATTTTATTCAGTCTGGTTCTTTGTTTGACACTGCTTGTCCTACTACTGTGACACCTTGTACAGATGTACCAGTCTCTACAAGTGTCTTCAATTTCACTCCATTCTTAGTGGCTGATGTTCAAAAAGCCCTAAAAGGGCTGGCTCCTGAAAAACCTCCAGGACCTGATCTTATAGAGCCCTACTTCTTAAAAATAGCTATATTGTAGCACAGCCTCTAACGTACCTTTTTAATCCTACTTTAGAGAGCAACGCTATTCCCAAAATATGGAAATCTGCATTTGTTTGTCCATTATTGAAAGGGGGTGACCCGTCAAATTTAAATAATTACAGGCCAATTTCTAATTTGTCTGTTTTGGCCAAAACGCTTGAATCCCTGGTGAGTGATCAGATGAAAGACTTCCTGCATGTACAGGACTTTTTATCTCCAGTTCAGTCAGGTTTTAGAAAAAAACATAGTACCATTACAGCTGCAATGAAGGTGATAAATGACATCTCTGTTGCTCGTGACAAGAAGCAGCACTGTGCCGCACTTTTTATTGATTTGTCAAAAGCTTTTGACACGGTTGATCATGATGTTTTAAAGATTAGGCTTCTTAATTCGGGGTTTTCAGAGAATACTGTCTCTTGGTTCTCAAACTATCTTAGTGACAGAACCCAGAGCATTAAGCATGATGGTGTTCAATCTGGTATTCTACCAATTCTTAAAGGGGTTCCACAAGGTTCTGTGTTAGGCCCTCTTCTATTTACTATTTATATAAATGAACTTGATCGGCATGTGTTTGATGCAAACTTTCATTTTTATGCAGATGACACAGTTATTTATTGCTGTGCATCCTCTCTTAAACAAGCCATTGAACATTTACAGAATGCTTTCACTGTGGTCCAAAACACTTTGCTACAGCTGAAACTTGTGCTCAATGCAGACAAAACCAAACTTATGCTCTTCACGGACCCTCGGAACAGACCACTGAATGTTCCCTCAGTGATTACTCTTGACGGACGTGAAATATAGACTGTTACAACTTATAAGTATCTTGGTATTGTTATTGATGATTGCCTATCATTTAAGCCTCATGTTTACTGTTTAGTGAGAAAGTTGAGGTTAAAATTGGGTTTTTATTTTCGAAATAAGCTGTGCTTTTCTTTTAATGTTAAAAAACGGCTAGTGGCATCTACTTTTTTATCTGTGTTGGACTATGGTGATAAATTATATATGCATTCATCTGCTCAATGCCTTCGTATGATTGACGCAGCCTATCATGCATTGCTGAGATTTATTACTAATTGTAAAGCTCGCAGCCACCACTGTGAGCTGTACTCTCGTGTAGGGTGGTCTGCTCTGGCCACACGGAGGCTCTGTCATTGGTATACATTTATATATAAGGCTATTCTTGGTGTGCTTCCATCCTATTTATGTTCACTTCTTATGAAAAAAAAAGTACTGGTCATTACTCTCTCCGTTCTCAGGCTGTTGTCTTGCTTTCTGTCCCACGTGTCAGTACTGAGTTGGGTAAAAGGGCCTTTGTTTATTCTGCACCCTTTACATGGAATTTGTTGCAGAATAACTTAAAACTTAGTAAATTGATTCCTTTGAGTGTTTTTAAGTTAAAAATGAGATGTTTTGAGTTGGAGTCCCTCACATGTCAATGTTTTTAATTGTGATTTCATTGTAAGTGTAAAATTGGCTTTCAATTTGTTTCTTTTGTGTGTGTTTTTGTATGTATGTAATGATGTGATGTAATTTAGCTGCCTGTCTTGGCCAGGTCTCCCTTGCAAAAGAGATTTTTAATCTCAATGGGCTTCTCCTGGTTAAATAAAGGATAAATAAAAAGAGGAGTGACTGGCGTGCAAGCCAGGAAGCATTCAAAGAATGCAAAAAGCAGCGGCAAAAATTGTGGCAAAAAGCATAGCTAAAAGAGATGGCACAAAGCACAAACTAAAAGCACGAACTAAGAGCAAAATTTGATGGTGTCCTGTGGTTTTAAACTCAGCTTTGGACACATCCCAAAATGGTGTCTTGACCAATTAGATGTTGTCTTAACTCGGGATATTGCTATGTTTCTCCACCCAAAACATAAATCAGCATGTTACCTTATCAGTCACATGGTCAGAATTTTCCCGCTCTTGCAAAGTATAATTTGCCCATGATTCCTATAACATGAATACAACGCATTTGACAATGAATTGATCGGTGGAAACGTTCAAAGCATGAATTTTCAAACTCATACATACCAAACAGGAATATAAAGCCTTAAGCTATTCAATAGTTATTAAAAGGACATACACATCGAGTGATTAGAACATAATAGACAAATGTGTGGGTAACATACATAGTAGGGAGTTATGCAATGGTCGGATGTTCATTCATAAGTCCTTTTAAGCATCATTTTGGTGCATATTTAGGTAAATGGGACAGTCTCTCTGTCATTCTGTGAACTAAGAGCATGTTCCGAGGAACTAAGGAATTTAGAAGGAACTCGGTCTGGTTCTTGTCTTGGGTGGGGGAGCACCACCCAACAAAGTTTCCTCATGTGATGGTCCTGATGTGCTGTATCTTTGACCATTAATCTTGGGTTTCATGCCCCAATATTGACAATCTCCTTCCTGAATTGGGATTATCAATAATTGTGTTCTTTTGTTTTAATGTTGCAAGTTGTTCAAAGCTGTGAAAGTTAGTTGGTTAAGCTTACTTCAGGCTGGCTGGCGCCAGGGTATCCTGGACAGATTTATGACGTGGTCCTGGGCCTCGTTGTGGAATTTGGCTCTTTGGTTTCAACCAAATGTTCTGATCGAATCTTCCATTTCCATTCCACTTGTTTAGACTTCTAGAAGACACATCAGCTTCTGAACCATCCACCAGTTCACATTTACAACTGCGTGCATTCCTCTAAAACTGAAAATGTAAAATACCCTTTTTACTTTTGTTTATAAAGGATGAAAAGGCAATACAGTGGTTCACTTACCTTAGCCAAAACTTTTTTTCTCCATCAGTAAAGTTGTGACATTCCTTCATTTCAGCAAAGTTAGGCAGCGATGAAGAAACCAGTGATCAAACACTTGCTGTTATAAAAACGAGTAGCAGATAAAATGTTAAAATGTATGCAGAAGTCAAATGGCATTATTTGTACACAGTAAAATTCACAGAGTAAAATTAACTCTATTCAGAGAACATTTGGTCCCTCTCTAAATAGAGTTAAATTAACACTGAAGCAGAGTTAAAGTTAATGAAATAATTAAGTGATCAATTAAAAGCTGATTGAGCATTAGTGATGAACACCTGCTCTTAACAAACAGAATCACTGAAGAAAAGAGAAACACAAGAACTATAACTGATTTCAGCCACAGATTAAATCAACTGAAATAAAAGACATTAATTCTCTCAAAATCTGATTAAACAACTCCACAAACAGCATCACCAGCTTCACTCATTACTAATCAGACTGGCTTAATTGTAGTAATAATAATAATTAAAAAAAAAAAAAACATAATGCCACCATAATTGTGGTCAAGGTTTGCTTTAGTTTGTCTCTTGACCCTTTTAATAACTTACAATAATTTTGCTTCTAAGCAATTGTAATATTGTTTCACAACAAACATTTGTGTATTGCTGAATCAAATGTTTAAAGCAACAGATTTTTTTACACTTTCTGCTTATAGCTCATTTGTGTGAACATTATGATGCAATCTTTCTCTTTGGTTTATTGCTGAAAAAAGGTCCTGTTAAACAATCACCACCATAAAGTTTCAATTTTGAAAAAAAAGAAGTGTATCTGCTCAGGATTTTAGACATGAACACTTATCATATGATCCTCAACAGTGGTGACAACAATTATTCATACTGCAGTGCATGATGGGAGTTTTTACTGTGTTGTTACCCAGCATGCATTGCAGCATGAAGCATTTTGTTGATTGTCACCATTGTTGAGATTCATATGCTGGTACTTGATGTCTGTGTGTCTCTGAGTAATAGTGGTGTTTACTTATGCTTTACATGAACCTAAAATAATTCCTTACTATTACATTGTAGTTTTGTTTTTGTTTTTTTTCTTTTCACTGCTTAAGTTTCACGGGGTTGGTTATGGTTATCTAAATGCATAAGTTGAGAAAAAGTTACTCTGAATGTAATCAAATCATCTCACAACAAACATCTGAACAAAACAAGCTAATTAAAATGTGCTTAATGTAAAACATTGACAACTCTGTTTTACAACATCACATGTACAGTTAAACAGAGATCTAACCCAAAAACTGAAGGGTCAAGAGCTCAACTAAAGCAAACACTGATCTCCATGATGGTGGCATCATTTTAACCACTAAAACATCAACTTTTGATCCTCTGTAAATCTCAATAAGAGCTTCTGTAGACGTGTGACAGAAATAAAGTCAGTCTGGTTAATAATGAGTGAAGCTGGTGATGCTGTTTGTGGAGTTGTTTAATCATCATCTGCTGAGATCTTGAGAGATTTAATCACTTATTTTATTTCAGTTGATTTAATCTGTGGCTGAAATCAGTTGTAGTTTTTGTGTTTCTCTTTTCTTCATTGATTCTGCTTGTTAAGAGCAGGTGTTTATCACTAATGCTCAATCAGCTTTTAATTGATCACTTAATTATGTGATCAACTTTAACTCTGCTTCAGTGTTAATTTAACTCTATTTAGAGAGGGACCAAATGTTCTCTGAATAGAGTTGATTTTACTCTGTGGATTTTACTGTGTATTTGCTTTCGTGCTTTAGCTAACGCTAATTTTACTGGGACTTGAGTAGCCTAGAAAGAGCACAGGAAGGTTTTATTTAACTGCCCATATATCATTAACAAGACAGAAAAACAGTTTGAATTTTAATCATTTGCCGCATCCTTTGTTCCACAAGCACACATACAAATGCACTAACGTTACAGTCCATATGTGCTTTTACATCTCACAACCACACAAAATTATCTATTAATGGCGCAATATACCAGTTACAGTCGTCTGCAAAACAGCACTAAAAGCATACTAAAACACTTACAGAAATTAAAGTTTTTGACTTAACACAAAGAAGCCTTTATATTTTCTTACCTGACTGGTACTTCTAGCTCTGACACCATGATACACCTTCTTCGCGCCGTCTTCGTCAAATGCGTTGGAAACGGGGATCTGGCAAGATGGCAGCCAAGGTGGATGGTCTGTTTTTAGTGCGGACGCCTTAGGGGTGTTTTTTTTTTCCGAATATTTTTGAAGGGAGAAGTCCAGTGTTAAACTCTATGGACTAATTGCATTTGATGTTTGATTGTCAACCAGACGATAGGTTTTAGAATCATTCCCCTTTGTATGTGAATTTTCTCTCACAAAATGAAACCAAGTACGATTCGCAGCTCTGGTGGCACTGTTAAATGAAAAGAAAAGGCTGCTTTTAATACACTGAAATCCACAGAGACACCCAAAAGTTGTGATGAAGGGATTGGTGACATTAGTTTGGCAGATCACTCATACCTTCGAGAAAGACCTTTGCGTATGTCAGACATGGATGACACGCCAGAGAAACCTCGATCCAAAAAGATGAACCATCACTTCTTGAGATGCAAGAGAACATTATACATCTCTTATCCAAGAAAATTAATGAGAGTTCGGGGAACCTGGAGAATCTGATTCGAGAAAATACGCTCAGCATGGGTAAAAGTCCATTGATTTTGCGCTAAATGAAGTTAAGGACTTAAAAGACGAAATGAAGGTTGTGAAAGAAATCACCACGTCACATGAGCAAATAGTTGCTGAGCTTGAACGTAACTTTGCATGAACAAAGCAGAAAGATATCGGCAGAGGTGGAATCTGAGGCTGCACGGTGTCCCCAAAAAAACGAATGAGGATCTCAAGCATCTGGTGGTTGAAATTTGTGGTTCAGTAGCTCCAGAGCTAAAGGATAGATGCCAGGTCGATGTGGACATTGTTCATAGACTGGGTCGAAAAGAGCAGGGAAGGAGCTCAAGAGCAACGATAATTCAACTCACGAGCAGGTCTACTCGGGATCTACTCTGGAAAAAGGTGAAGAACTGTGAACTCCTTCAAGCGCAGCGCTTATGGTTTACAGAGGATTTGACCGCGTTGGATGTAGACAGACGTAAACTCCTGTGGCCCATGGTGAGAGATGACAGAGAGAAAGGTCGCAAAACTTATTTTGTGCGGAGTAGAGCCTTTGTTGAAGGTGTTGAATTTTTTTCCTAAATAAAGGCTCAGATGGTTTCAAAGGTATAAAAACAAATAAAAAAAAAAGAGAGAGGATGGAAAAAAAAAGAGAAAATATTAAGAAATAATTGTGGATAGAGTAATGGTTGTGATGAAAAATATTATATTGTAAATTAATAGAAATTATACACCCTTTGAGTTACCATATACCTACATATACCCATATACATATACATATATTCTGCCTTTTTTCTTCTTTCTTTTTTCTTTTTGGTGGTTGTTAAAGGTTCATGTCATTATCTTTTTGTTCTTTTAATGTCAGGGGTATTCGAGATGTAACGAAACGAAAGGCTGTTTTTTTGTATTGTAAAATATTTAATGTGGATTTTTATTTTTTACAAGAGACTCCTGCTTGTTCTTCAGATGTGAGTTTTTGGACAGCTCAATGGGGCAGTGAAATTTGGCATTCTTTTGGGAGCAATCACTCAGCAGGAGTTGCCATTTTAAAGGGTTCATTTAAAGGTAAAGTTGTTAGTAGTACAGTTCATAATGGGGGTAGATGGATCATTTTAACAGTCATAGTTGATGGAAAAATGTTTTTGTTAGGTACTGTATATGCTTCAAATATGAAACAATATAATGCTGATTTGTTCTCTGATATTGAAAATGAAATTAATAAGGTAAGGGAAAGATTTCATGATATAGAGATTATTCTAGGTGGGGACTTTAATATTGTCCCAGATGTTAAGATGGATGGAATTCCGGTTCCAATTAGACCATCTACAATGGATTCAGAGTTATTTAAATTTTGTAGTAATTTAGGGATAATTGATGTATGGAGACGTAAAAATCCATTGTTAAAAGAGAACACATGGAGTAATAGGGATAAATCTAAACAGTCAAGAATTGATTTTTTGCTAATTTCTAATTCTTTAGAACAAAATACACACATAGTTTCAATTGAACCATCAATATTGTCTGATCACAAAATGATTTATCTTCTTTTTAACTGGAATAATGAAACTTTTCATAAAGGTTCTAAGACTTACTGGAAGTTTAATAATAGATTATTGGAAATTGATTGTTTTAAACATGAGATTAAAAAGATAATACAAACATGTTGGAGTCGAGCTAAGCAAACAAATTTGTACGGAAAAAAATTGGGAGTTTATGAAATTTCAGGTTAGACTTAGTGCAGTTAAAAAAGGCAAAGAAGTTGAAAAGTCTAATAAGTTAAAGGAAGAGGAAATTATTAGAGCGATTTGTAACATCACTGATAATGATTCTGACAGGAATTCTAACTTGTTTATGAATCTACATGCAGAATTAGATCAATTATATCTAATGAAAGCAAAAGGAGCATTTGTTCGATCGCAAAGACGTTGGTTAGAAGAAGGGGAAACTAATTCTAATTATTTTTATAATTTAGAGAAAAGAAATGGAGAGTATACATCTATTAGAAAACTTAATATTAATGGCCATGAAACACTAGACCCTATTATTATTTCGAAATATGTCTCCGATTTTTATGGTAAATTATATTATAGTAATGCATTGTTACATCCACGCCAGGCTCCACCTTCACTCCCTCACTACGATCACAATCACCAGAATACTGAGCACCTGCGACAACCACCTGACATTCATCTGGACCTCATCAATGCACACATAAAACCACACACCACTTCACACTCCGCGTCCGAGCTCGTTCTTGAGAAGAGGACTTCTAGATTTCTCCAAACGATCTCTAGCGAATACTTACCTTTCTCCTTTTACCTTATAGATTCCTTCGTGTCTCCTATTCCTCAGGATCCCCTCTGTGTCCGCCTGGATTGTGGTGTGTGGTTGTGGTTGTCGTCGTCTCCCTGTTGTCTTCATCGTGGAACTTCATCCCCTCCTGCAAACAAGATCACGTCAGCTACCTCCAACAGTCATTCAATCTATATCCTGCAATATTACTAACCTGCATTACCTGTCTGTGAATCATTCTGTTCAGAACTCATTATCAGCAATAAACTGTGTTCTCATACTTACCATCTGTCTCCCGTCCGCTTCGTAACCGAAGATAATGAGTTCTCCCGATCCCTTTCAGGAGTTGGTGGACAGACTTCGCCAAACTCTCCTCACCACGCCACAATCACCACCACCGGCACCTGCTCCATCATCATCCACGGCTACCAACCCGGAAGTAAACATCGCTGCTTCGCTACCTACCGTCGTCTGTCCCATGGTCCGACCGGCGCCCTTCTCCGGCGTGGCGGGGGATTGCAAGGGGTTCTTACTGCAGTGCTCCATCACGTTCGCCACTTTTCCAAGTATGTATCAGACTGATGACGCAAAAATTGGATTAGTGATTAACTGTCTTTCCGGATCTGCTCTCAGATGGGCGGAATCTATTTGGAGTCAGGGTGGCCCGGTTTCCAGCTCTTACCATGCGTTTGCCCAACACTTCTTGGAGGTCTTTGGACGCTCTGATCAGACGACATCCGCCGGTGAGGAGCTTTATCGTTTACGACAGGGGTCAGCAAGCGTACAGGAATATTCCATCCAATTTCGTACGTTGGCAGCATCAAGTGGATGGAATGAACAAGCTCTGCTGACGACCTTCAGACAAGGATTGGAACCTCATATTCGCCTAATGCTTGCTCCCCATGATGACTCCATTGGATTAGAACGTTTTATCCAGCTGGCTATCCGCTGTGCTGCCCGGGTCCACTCCTACTCGAATCCTTCCGTCAGCACTGCAGTCACCTCTCCCCAGCCACCTAAGAACCACAACCCTCCAGAACCTATTCCAGAACCTATGGTCATCGACACACGACGTCTCACTCAAACAGAACGTCAACTCCGGGTCAAAACCACGCGCCTCCCAGTGATGTATCAGATTCAATCAGTCACAGGACAACCTCTCTCCAACAAGAATGTCACCCATCAAACAGCACCCATCCGTCTGCTCACAGGTCAGTGTCATGAGGAGGAAATCCAACTCTTGGTTCTGGAGGGTTCCACCATCGACGTGGTTCTAGGGCGTCCGTGGCTGGCGAGGCACGAGCCCATCCTCTCTTGGGGCACGGGGGGAAGTCCTCAAATGGGGCTCTCATTGTTGGCCCGAATGTTTCCCACAGTTACCTCTTCAAGCTCCAGCAACCATTCCTCTGTGTTCTACCTCCATCGAAAGCCCCATTGAGAAACAATCGGTGGAAATCCCTTCGGATTACGAGGAATACAACGATGTGTTCTGCCCCAAGAGAGCGGCCCGCCTGCCACCTCACCGACCATGGGACTGTGCAATCGATCTGCTCCCGGCTGCCCAAGTGCCCCATGGTAAGATATACCCATTATCCATCCCTGAAAATAAAGCCATGGAAGATTACATACAGGAAGCATTGGCACAAGGTTACATCCGCTCTTCAACCTCCCCTGCTGCTTCGAGCTTTTTCTTCGTGGCAAAGAAGGATGGTGGCCTACGCCCCTGTATAGACTATAGAGCACTAAACAAAGTCACAGTCCCTTTCAAATACCCTCTACCACTCGTCCCCGCAGCCCTAGAGACACTACGTGGGGCCAAGATTTTCACCAAATTAGATCTACGTAGTGCCTATAATTTGATTCGTATTCGCAACGGGGACGAGTGGAAGACCGCTTTCATCACCCCTACTGGCCACTATGAGTACTTGGTAATGCCGTATGGTTTAGTAAACGCCCCCTCCATCTTTCAAAACTACATGCATGAAATTTTCCGGGACTATCTCCATCAATTCCTCCTAGTTTACATCGATGACATTCTGATCTTCTCCTCCAATATCCAAGAACACCGCCAACACGTCAAGAAAGTCCTCCAGCAACTCCGAGAACACCACCTGTATCTGAAAGCTGAAAAATGTTCATTCCACCAACCCTCAGTGCAATTCCTAGGCTACCATATTGATCATACCGGGATAAGGATGGATAACAGTAAAGTAGAGGCAATCACCACCTGGCCCACACCCACAACAGTAAAAGATCTTCAAAGATTCCTAGGTTTTGCAAATTTCTATCGCCGGTTCATCAATAACTACAGTCTCATAACTTGTCCCCTCACATCCTTACTCAAAGGTAAACCCAAACGCCTCACTTGGACTACCTCTGCTGAACATGCCTTCCGGGATCTAAAAACTGCCTTCACCACCGCACCAATCCTCTGTCATCCGAACCCCGACTTACCGTTCTTGGTAGAGGTAGACGCCTCTACCACTGGCGTAGGCGCCATCCTATCTCAGCAGCAGGGGAATCCACCTCAACTCCGACCTTGTGCCTACTTCTCCAAGAAACTCAGTGACGCCGAAAGAAACTACGACATCGGAAATCGAGAATTGTTAGCCATTAAACTGGCATTGGAAGAATGGCGTCATTGGCTGGAGGGGTCTCAACATCCGTTTCAGGTGATTACAGACCATAAAAACCTTCAATATCTCCGTGAGGCAAAACGGTTGAACCCCAGACAAGCCCGCTGGGCCCTGTTCTTTACCAGATTCAAATTCTCCATCTCCTACAGACCAGGTCCCAAGAATATCCGAGCTGACGCTCTCTCCAGACTCCATGCTCCAGATGACCAACCAGATAACCAAGAACCCATTCTCCCTGAAACCCTCTTCGTCAATCCCATCCAGTGGGTAACCCCTCCAGCCTCTAACGAACCCGCTCCGGAAGTTCCAGCGGAATGTCCGCCTCACCGTTGTTTCATTCCACTTCAGGAACGCATTCCTCTCATTCACTCTCTCCATACCTCTGTGGGCACTGGGCATCCGGGGATCAACAAAACCCTCTCACTTCTTCAAGATCGGGTTTGGTGGCCTGCCATGGATACCGACGTGCAGAGGTACGTGAGAGGGTGTCGGGAATGTGCGATGGCCAAGAGTCCACGCCATCTCCCTGCAGGAAAGCTCCATCCACTTCCCGTACCTAACCGCCCCTGGTCACACCTAGGAGTTGACTTCATTACCGACCTTCCACCTTCAGAGGGTAATACCTGTGTTTGTGTCATCGTTGATAGATTTTCTAAGTTCTGTCGACTAATCCCTCTAAAAGGTCTCCCCACAGCCTGGCAGACGGCTACCTTGCTCTTTGAGCATGTGTTCCGATCCTTTGGACTCCCTGAGGATATCGTTTCCGACCGGGGAACACAGTTTACCTCCAGGGTCTGGAAGGCCTTCTTCAAGCTCCTAGGTGTGGCCGTCAACCTCTCCTCAGGCTATCATCCTCAAACCAACGGGCAGACCGAACGGAAGATCCAAGAGGTGGGGCGGTTCCTCCGTACTTTCTGCCACGGCCACCAAGACACCTGGAACCAGTATTTGGGCTGGGCCGAGTATGCTCAGAACTCCCTCCGTCAAGCCACTACCGGACTCACTCCCTTTCAATGCATACTCGGCTTCCAGCCCCCACTCTTTCCATGGAGTGGCGAACCCTCTGATGTACCATCTGTCGATTACTGGTTCCGGGAAAGTGAGAGGGTCTGGGACGAGGCACATCAACATCTGCAAAGGGCAGTGCGTAGACAGACCACCACTGCCGACCAACGTCGTTCCTCCGCCCCAGAATACCAGGTGGGCCAAAAGGTATGGCTCTCCACCAGGGACATTCGTCTACGCCTGCCCTGTAAGAAATTGAGTCCCAGGTTTGTTGGTCCCTTTACAGTTGTGGAGCAGATCAATCCTGTCACCTACAAACTCCAGTTACCCGCACAGTACAGAATTCATCCCACCTTCCATGTTTCCTTATTGAAACCGTTTCACGAACCCCTTTCTATCTCCACAGAGCCTGGCCGTGAAGAAGAACCTCCCCCTCCAATGGAGGTAGATGAGGGGACCATCTACTCCGTAAAAGAGATCCTAGACTCCCGGCGTCGTGGTGGCAGGCTTCAGTACCTCGTGGACTGGGAGGGCTACGGTCCAGAAGAAAGATCATGGGTGGCCCGAGAAGACGTATTAGATCCCACACTCCTTAATGAATTTCACCTCAATCACCCAGACCGTCCTGCACCCCGGAGTAGAGGTAGACCACCACGACGTCGGAGGGGCCCCGCCTTGGGAGGGGGCCCTGGAGGGGGGGGGTAATGTTACATCCACGCCAGGCTCCACCTTCACTCCCTCACTACGATCACAATCACCAGAATACTGAGCACCTGCGACAACCACCTGACATTCATCTGGACCTCATCAATGCACACATAAAACCACACACCACTTCACACTCCGCGTCCGAGCTCGTTCTTGAGAAGAGGACTTCTAGATTTCTCCAAACGATCTCTAGCGAATACTTACCTTTCTCCTTTTACCTTATAGATTCCTTCGTGTCTCCTATTCCTCAGGATCCCCTCTGTGTCCGCCTGGATTGTGGTGTGTGGTTGTGGTTGTCGTCGTCTCCCTGTTGTCTTCATCGTGGAACTTCATCCCCTCCTGCAAACAAGATCATGTCAGCTACCTCCAACAGTCATTCAATCTATATCCTGCAATATTACTAACCTGCATTACCTGTCTGTGAATCATTCTGTTCAGAACTCATTATCAGCAATAAACTGTGTTCTCATACTTACCATCTGTCTCCCGTCCGCTTCGTAACATGCATGCTCTGTAAATGAAATAGATGATTTTTTGAAACCCCTAAAACATAATAGTAATAGTATTAATGAAGAATTTAAAGCTCTTTGTGATATATCCTATACATAAGTATCCATTTTAGAAGTTAAAACCGCTATTAAAAAACTTAAATTAAACAAATCTCCCGGTAATGACGGCTTAACTGCTGAATTTTTAAAACATTTCAAGATGATTTAGCTGAATTTCTTTTAATGGTCTTTAAAGAATCTATTGATCAGGGTGTTTTGCCACCATCCATGACACAAGGTCTAATATCTTTAATTCTAAAACCTGATAAAGATCTATTATCACTAGATAATTGGCGACCTATCACCTTAATCAACAATGATAGTAAAATTATTGCCTCCATATTCGCTGAAAGATTAAAATTAGGATTGGAATCTATCATTGATGAGGTGCAGTCAGGTTTTATAAAAGGAAGACATATTTGTAATAATATTAGACTTGTATTAGATCTTAGACTACACTCTTAGACTACAACAAGAAAAAAGAGTTTTATTAAATGTTCTTGGTTAATTATTATTGATGTACACCTTCAATAATAATTAACCAAGAACATTTAATAAATCATCATCCAGTGGCCTGATTTGCTGATATCGTTCTGTGGTTTATCTTTTGGTTTCATGATATCTACAGTAGTCGCATGAACTGTTACTATTATTACTTCAAGATCTCCAGTGTTACTTAAACACACACAGACATCAAGAATTAGCATATGAATCTCAACAATGGTGACATTCAACAGCTGCATGCTGGGAGTCATGGGTGAGTTTTATAATCTGCTGTTACCCAGCATGCAGCTGTTGAATGTCACCATTGTTGAGATTCAAATGCTGATTCTTGATGTCTGTGTGTGTCAAAAAGGATACCGTAGATTTCAAAGTTTAATGTACAAGATAAACTATAATAGATAATCCATAATAGTTCATACACCTGTTGTAAACATTATGAAAATAATAGACTAACCGCATGAGATCAGTGCATCAGGCCACTGGATGATAATGATTTCACAACCAAAAATTTTTTACCAAAAACACCAAATCAGCCTTTTTTTTTTTTTTTTTTTTTTTTTTTTTATTTTTTTTATTTTGCTGTAATAGATGTGCTTTATACACACAATTACAGCAGCCAAAAAAAAAAAAAAAAAAAAAAATTAAGGGTCCAACTAAAGTAAACCCTGATCGCCATGATGGTGAGGTCAACTGAAACTTAAAAAAATAAATAAATAAAACATCTAAACCTCTGTTTAGATGTTCTCAAATAATATTTGTAGATATATGACAGAAATCAAATCAAACTGTAATGTTTGTGGAGTTGTTTAATCAGAGATTTGATGTCTTCATTTATTTAAGTTCATTTTCTCTTTGGCTGTGTCTGATTCTTGTGTTTCTCTTCTGTGATTCTGCTTGTAAACAGCAGGTGTTGATCATTATTGGTCAATCATGACATAATGATCTCCTTAACTCCAACACTGTGTCAATGCTACTTGAACACTCTGTAGTGTGGAAACACATGAACACTGAGCAGGGTTTGTTTAACACTGGGAAATATTACATCAACTTTACCTGTTTCATTTACGTAAGACTGATGCATTTGAATCACATTAAGTTTACTTGATTTGTTTAAATTAAAACTATGTAATCTACATGCATGGAAAAGATGTACGTAATTGAATTACGTTAAGGGCTGAAATATTTTTTTGAGTGTACAGGTGAAATTTTGCCAACATCTCCCTTTACAAAAGTACAGTATACAATGATACTTGAAAATCAAAAGTGTTTTTTACATTCCAAAGGTTGTAGTATGTTCCTTGTGGCCAGACAATTCTACTAAAGCTGACATTTTATCAACTCCTTTGTTACTGTACAAACACTTTTGGTTATTTACAGTTATTTATTTTTTAAAATGATCATAAACTCTAATTTTATAAAGGGAGGTACTGGAAAAATCTCACTTCTACTAAGTCACTTTGGCCACAAGGAACATATTACAACTTTTGGAGCATGGGAAAATCCTTTCTTGAAAAACAGCACCGTAAGGGAGCTATTGACAAAATACCGCCTGAAGTATGTCAGTTTGGTCACTACAAACTTACTATAGCCTTTGGAACTGAAGGATTACAAATTTAAGAATCTGTTTCAAATATGCCTATCCTATGGATATTTGTTATAGGCTCCAATATAATAACATGAACTGAAAAATGTATGTATATTGTGACAATCTAAGAGCAGGCAGCCCAGGCCCTGAGACAGTAACCTTTCAGTTCCTGAACATCTGGCAGGTTTTCCAAATTAAGTGTGAATTCTTAGCTCAAGGTACAACTGTGCCTTTTGTTTAGCACCTATGCATTTGAATGACACTTGTATGCTAAATAGATCAAGGCTGGGAAAAATCTTTAACTGAGCTGATTTCCTGTACCACATTTGCATGCTTTGTTTAGATTGATTCCACCTCTATGTACTCCTCCCCCTTCAAACCTATATACTCTGCTGTGCTGAGATATTGTAAGACGACTTTTTGAAGACTGCAGTGCAGAGCAGCCAGTATCTGAATAAAGAGAAACTTCTGCTTCAAGATATCCAAAAACGTCTCCTGGTCTCTAAGAAAAAATTCACAACAGAACGTAGGAAAAGCCCTTTCTTGAAAAACAGTACTGTATTTATTTAAGTATTTGAGAACTGTACGTACAGTAAGGGAGCTATTGACAAAATACCGCATGTAGTATGTCAGTTTGAACACTACAAACTTACTACAGCCTTTGGAACATAGGAAAAGCCCTTTCTTGAAAAACAGTACTGTATTTATTTAACTATTTGAGCACTGTACGTACAGTAATGTGTATATCTACATTTGTGTACTGTACTTACAGTAAGGGAAAACAGGAAATCTCTAAAACATGCATAAACATTTTGCATTTTTAATTAACTCCAGTCAAAAGTTCTGAAACCTGACTCTAGAATGGTGCAGAGTGGAACTCTGTGTGTTCAGCACCACGTGTGTGGACAGCAGCAAAAATCTATAGGGGAGCATCATCTAAATCACAATCCAGGCACAAACTTAATATAATATTTATTCATTAAAAGGAAATGAAAACACAGTTATTGCAATACACTGATGCACAGCAAAGCAAGTCATCTAATATATATATATATATATATATTTGGCCAGGTACAATGTTTATTCAACAAGGTTCAATATTGTTCAACATTTTACTGTAGTATATTCAGTAAGGGTAAGTTTTTTTGAAGTGTGCGTGATAAGTTAAACATTAAAGGCAATATTTATAACCATTAAAAATATATTGAAATTATAAGGTGAAACTGTACTATGTTCAATAAGTTTTCAAACTTGTTTTAAAGGAGTTTATGTATATATAAATCAGTAAAGTACAAAGTTGACTATTTTCATGCATTACAATGTAACCAAGGATATCAGACGCATTTTTAACTGAGTTGTTTCTGCCTGTTGCTACTTTCACACACTTTTTAGATGCACCCTTACTTTTCAGGTGCAGAGAGAAAGATATTCAGAGGAGATTCTGTGAAAATATGAGAGCAGATCATTAACAGTGTATATTTCTTGATGAAATTAGTTGTAGCTGTTTGTCCAACATGTAATAATAATAATAATATTTTGAGTTAACATTTTTGCATCCACTGTTGAAAAGATATTTAAAAACAAAGTCCGAACGTGCGAATATGAAACCAACTTTACCGCAGTGCTCACTCGCTGATCGAAGCGGTCACAGATGTATGATCTTTTACACTTTTCTCTGGTCAGACAGTCATCATTCATGAGCCCTGGACCTGAAAATGATCAGATATGTTGGTGTAGCTTGTCAGTATGAATTAAATTCATTTATTTATTTGTTTTTTTTTAACCGATTTTAAAGTAAAGATTTTGAAAGTAAGTGTGAGGACTTAACCGCCTCTCAAGTGGGCTCCTTTAGAGGGGGCATTTTTTTTCAGCCAATGTAAGTCTATGGGTAATTTTACATTTAAAAATTAATAAAAAAAAAAAAAAAACTGTAAGTCTGATCAGTCTAAAATATTTACAGCAACAAACTACACATCAGGGCCCAGGTCTCTGCCAAGTTTGGGGCCTGTGGCATTAAAGCCCTGGGACTAGTTACAGTCAGGAAAAATAACAATAACAATATGCTGGCTCTGCAAAGCCAGCATAATAAAAAGTTTAAATAGAATAACAATATGTTGGCTTTGCCAGGCCAACATAATAATAATAATAATAATAATAATAATAAGTTTAAATAGAATAACAATATGTTGGTTTTGCCAAGCCAACATAATAATAATAATAATAATAATGTTTAAATAGAATAACAGTATGTTGACTTTGCCAAGCCAACATAATAATAATAATAATAATAATAATAATTTTAAATAGAATAACAATATGTTGGCTCTGCCAAGCCAATATAATAATAATAATAATAATAATATTAATAAGTTTAAATAGAATAACAATATTTCGGCTTTGCCAAGCCAACATAATAAGTTCAAATAGCATATCAGTAAGTTGGCTTTCTCAATCCAGCTTAACAACGCTCTGTTGGTTTGTGAAATAAAGAAAACAAACAGGGTATGCAGTCTGCTGTGTTGTTCTCTGTGATCGTCATAGTCAAGAAATGTGTCACTAAAATGAACTAAAACTCAGTGAATACAAAACACAGAGACATGAGAGAGAGATCTATAGAAAGCCTGTCATGTCTACTTTTAAATTAAGCAATTTCTTATCAAAAACAAATATCATGTGTTAAAGTAATCTGTATGAAACCAACCCCATGTCCAGTCTTTCTCGTCAGACCTAATTATTTTTAATTTGATCACGCTCACGAGCTACTTTCACTTTGATATTATAATCAGCCATGTGGAGGCGCAAGCGGCGTACTGCCCACATCAACGTAAACAAAGCTGCGAGACTGTCTTCATTGTTTGTCTTGGCTACTTGCATCTTGTTACTGGAGGAAGACGCTCTGTGAGGAGTACGATTTATACAGTATTTTCTTAGAGGAAATGTGGCACATGGCCAGATCCACCGAAAGAGTAAGTCTTTCTTTTATTAGCCTACTTACATTAGTTGTTGTGTTACTGTGACATAACTTGTAGACATCATAGAAGTTTGATTTTTTTTCCAAACTATAAGTCCTGACTACATGTGCAATCAAGTAAAACGTTATGAAGTATGTTTCATTTCATTGCATCAAAATGTTTCACGATGCCAGGATGTTTTTAATTTTCTATAAAATAAAAATGACGCAATATAAAAGTACTAGTGTTTACACTGTAACACTGAATGACAGAATCTAAGATTGTTTAGACAAAACTACTGTCATATACTCTGTTCACAAATAGATATTTTATGGTAAAACAATTTCCTGGACTACTGATGATGAGTTTTGTTTCTTAAATCCATGGAAAGAAGCAGCAATCACTTAAATATCAGGTATAATTTACTTGTTTCACTTGTTGAACAAAATTCAGAAAACAGTTTTCAGGAATCACACAAAGTCTGTTCACATCTCTATGGTTAGATCAGTGTAAATAAAATACAAATAGTCTAAAACTCCATTCTCTGAATCTCTTATTGTTTCTACCTGACAGTCACAGTCTCATTGATGGGCCATTAGAGGAGGGCCTTTTGTCTCTCAGGTGTAAATCACTAAATATTCATGGCCGTTGTCACTCCCTTGCATATTCCCTTTCAATCACAAAACATGTCTTAGAAAATTTAAAGCAATATATTTTTTCTGTAAACGAGTGGATGAGATGATTTTCACATCATCTTGTAGAAAAACCTCTAGACTACCGCATCCAGTTCTCAAATGTCTTGTAAACTA
>NW_026129623.1:631368-701004 GCF_022985175.1 Labeo rohita | reverse complement strand
TTTATGACATCAGATCCAGACGTCTTCAACAGAAGAAGAGTCTGCAGACATCACAATCACACACTGATTAATCACATACTTATAGTGGAGATGATCATGATTGACTGGAAACATTTTATCATTAAAAATTTAAAAAATACTTTTTTAATTAATTTAAACTGTGAACTTTCCTGTAGAGAGACATGTTTCACTTTAATTGTGCTTGTATATCACTTTTCACAATAATAATAATTCTAAAGAAGCTTTACCAAAATGAGTGATTTATGCTAAAAACTCACTGTGATTAATCTGACAATCAATAACGTTCTTCTTCTTATTATTATTATTTTTATTTTATTTATTTTTATTCTGTTGTATTATTGTACAGAGATGGGACCAAGTCATTACTTTCAAGTCACAAGCAAGTCTTGAGTCAAATCCCAAGTCCTCAAAGAGTTAAAGTTAATGAGGTAATTAAGTGACTAATTAAGTGATGATTGTGCATTAGTGATGAACACCTGCTGTTATTGAGAATGACAGAGGATCAGATGTTGATGTTTTAGTGGTTAAAATGATGCCACCATCATGGAGATCAGTGTGTGCTTTAGTTGTGCTCTTGACCCTTGACCTGCTATATTAGATCTCTCTTTATAACAATGCATGTTGTGTTGTGAAGCAGTGAAATCAAAGCAGCAAAGTGAGCAGTCACTAGCTGTTTTAGTATGATGGTATAGTCATCATGAATTTGCTTGATCACATCCAAAATATTTATTTATTTTTTCTCTCTGTTACATGCACGTCGAATGTTTCTCTAACAGCTACAGTGAAAGATTTCAAAACATATAAAGCATATACAAATGTGAACATCTGCAGTATTTAGACACACACAGACATCAAGAACCAGCATATGAATCTCAACAATGGTGACAATCAACCAAACGCTTCATGCTGCAATGCATGCTGGGTATACAACATAGGATAAACTCCCCTCATGTACTGCATTATGAATAATTCTTGTCACCACTGTTGAGGATCGTATGCTAAATGTTCATGTCTAAAAACCTGAGCCAATACCGTTCTTTCTTTTTATATTGAAACATTATAGTGTTTTTTTTGTTTGTTTGTTTGTTTTTGCAGTTGTGCAACAGCTGAATGTCAGCCAAATAAATCAAATAGTGATACCAATTCATGATGTTCATCCAAATTAGTTATAAGTAGAGAGTGTAAGATAATCTGCTATTACAAGCTTTTGATTCAGTAATGCACAAATGTTTGCCATAAAACAATATTGCAATTGCTTAGAAGCAAATTACATTAAATTACTCAAAGGGTCAAGAGACAAACTAAAGCACACCTTGACCACAATCATGGTGGCATCGTGTTCTTTCTTTGTTTCTTTTAATTCTCAATAAGAGATTCTGCAGACATAAAATAAAGTCAGTCTGGTTAGTAATGAGTGAAGCTGGTGATGCTGTGTGTGGAGCTGTTTAATCAGATTTTGAGAGATTTAATGTTGTTTTTTTTTGTTTTGTTTTGTTTTTTCAGTTGATTTTATCCAAGGCTGTGTCTGGTGTCAGTTGTAGTTCTTGTGTTTGTCTTTTCTTCAGTGATGCTGCTTGTTAACAGCAGGTGTTCATCACTAATGCACAATCATCACTTAATTAGTCAATTAATTACCTCATTAACTTTAACTCTTTTGTGACTTGAAAAGAATGACTTGGTCCCATCTCTGATTAATGACAATCTATAAAGATTTGAGTAAAAGTCGATTGCTTCTTTATTACACTTTAAGTGTTTGTGGGTTTATATTAAGAAATATTTCTTCTTAGTGGACTCAAATTAAATAAGTTCACTGTACTAACAACATATAAACAATAGTTTTTTTTTAAAACTCAAATGGTTTGAAGCAATCGGTTTCCAAAATAAAATGAGTTACCACATGGTATAATAACGGTAACATACTGTAAAAATGAAGAGCTGTAAATTAACGGTAGAGAGCTTTAAAATAACAGTATAATGCTGGCAACCACAGCTGCCAGTAAATTACTGTTATTTTACAGTGCAATTTTTTACAGTGAGGGTATCAAGCTGCCTTTCCTTCAACTTCTCTATTACAAAGCTGTCCATCTGCACCAGCAGGAATCTCACATATCTAGAATGAAATTTAGAAATTTAGAAAATTAGAAAATTAGAATTTCACAAAACTGTTTTACAATGACTTATTTTATATAGAAAGCAGGTTAATGCGTTTACATACTACACAATCATTTAAACACAGATCAGTTCTATTATGCTGATATCGCAAGATTTTAATATCGCGAGATCTTGTAAACGTCTTTGAAGGGCAGAATCGACACTGTTAAAAAAAATCAGACGGCATACCCATTTAATTTTTATATTGGTCACCTAGTTTGTAAAGCAACACAAGCATTCACTAAAATAGAGGAAGAGTAAAAGGACCTCATAAACAGTGGTGTCGTGGTGCCTGGAGAAGTGGGTATATGCCCCAAATGCAACTACACATGCTGAAAAGAATAACTTACTGACGTCTGGACGTGATTCTCCGCAGTTTCTGATTAAATCGGTCGGGTTTTCTCTGTATCAGAGCCTCCCCTGACATGCCCTCGCGTGTGAACAGGCAGCATCTGGGTGGAGGAGTGGACGGAGCGGGCGCGGGCGCGGGCGCATTTAGGCGCAATCATCAAATATATTTAAAAGGAAGCCCGCGCCACTGTTCTGACCACATCACTGTCGTTACCGGGTGTTTTTAGGGAATATTTGCATTTACTTACATGCTATTAAATTAGCTATTCATGTGGTGGACTGTCATGACTTTTTGGCTAATGCAGGACACTACTCGATGCGCAGCAGAGGGGATTCAGAAGTGGGTACACGTAAAGCGAACTGATAAATACGTGGGTATAAGCCGTATACCTGCGTATACCCTGCACTACACCACTGCTTATACACCATGAGAGTTGAAGTAAGGTGCATAGCGTAGCTAATGCAGCTACCTGAGGAAAAAAAAGAGCGCGAAAATGCACAACATAAAAATGACGGATCTATTGTTGGATTCGGCACGTCACAGACATTGACTTGAAAAAAATATGCCCTTAAAAGATCAATTTTAGTACGAAATGACATAATTCTGACAAAACATTACGAAGCCATACACACAGGAAAAAAAATGGTGCTTCAGCGGTTCTTCATTGGTTCTTTGGTGTGATTGTGGTGCTATATAGCACCGTTAGTGTATAAAGAACCGGTCAAGCCCCTGTCTGGTTCTTCAGCGGTTCTTCAGTGGTTCTTTGGGGTCGTTAAGGTGCACCACTGCCATACAAAGAACCTGTTGAGCCTCTGAATAAGGATCTCTAACTCTCTCTTAAACTCTTCAGTTGGGGAAAGGATTAAAAACAACATTAACATACAGTGTATTTCCTGAAGATCTTTTTGCCCCTAAGGCCCCCATAAGGAAATATTTCCCACATAAGACCTTTTGACCTTAGAAAAGCATAAAAGTGATTCAAGACATTTTGCCATTGTAGTAAATATATTTACTACTATTGTAGTAATACAAGCCCCTATGATTGTTTCTATTGAGCACCATTTTTGTTGAAGTAATAAAATACTATACACAGCAAAATCCCCAGTGTTAATTTAACACTCTGAGTGTGGACACATATAAACACTGAAGCAGTGTTACAGTTAACGAGATAATTATGTGATTAACAAAGTGATGATTGATCATTATTGAAGACACCTGATGTTAACAAGCAGAATCACCAAAGGAGAAAACCAAAATTTTTAAGCAACCATTATAGTGGTCAATGTTTGCATTAGTTGGGCTCTTGACCCTTAAACCATCAATATTAGGTCTTGTTTGGCTGCAATTACTGAGTTAAAACAGCCAGACAAGCAAAGAGCAAAAGTCAATAAGATGGCATTGACTGTGCTTGACTTAATCATCATATAGTGATTTGAGTATTTGACATCAAATTTTCTTACAGATTTCAAAAAAAAAAATGCTGTGAACAGAAGATCAATCAGTTTTGCCATAATCAGACAGATGATGGAAAAAAAGTGTATATTAATTTAGACACACAGACATGAAGAATCAGTGTGAGAATCACAACAACGGTGACCATCAAAAAGCATGTTGTAGCCAATCAGAACTCATCCATGACTCCCATCATGCATTGCGGTATGAATAAATGATGAGAGTTCAGAGTTGATCTGTTTATCTGAATATGCCGTTTGTCACCATTGTTGAGATTCATGGGCTGGTTCTTGATGTCTATGTGTGCCTAGGTGAAATATTTTTTTAAACAAGTTGTAATAAAAATCTTTTCATCTTCTGTGGATTGTCAAGGCTATTACATTAAGCAAAAAGAAAAAAAAAAAAAAAATTACAGATTAGACTGATTAGAGATTCTGCTTATTAACATCAGGTGTCTTCAATAATGATCAATCATCACTTTGTTAATCACCTAATTATCTCATTAACTGTGTGTGGTACATCTGATGGTTCTACATAGAACCATTTGACAAAGGTGCCATATAGCACCTTTTAAAATAGGTGCTATATAGCACTAAAAGTGGTTCCCCTATGATTACGAGCCAAAGAACCACTTTTAGTGCTATATAGCACCATTTGTTTTTAGAGTGTACAGTATGCCAGTAACTGAACTTACTCCGTAGTTCTAACGTATGCCTGTTTTCATGAAGCGTTAAAAAAGGGTCATGTGTAACGTTACTGTAGAAATAAAACTTTGCACACACACACAACTTGTATTTAACGATAAAGCGATTATTGTTGAGGCAAAAAATTACCTCACTATAGGCTGCTACTTAACATTTGTTAATCGTTCACAGAATAAAACGCTAACCCCACACAGCGACATATCAAATATTGCATTAAACAGTGAAATCACTGTGCTTTAAACCACAACTTATTAAAAAATAAAGGTAAATAATCATATAATCATATTAACTTACCATATAATCCTGCTTGCTGCGAATTACGTGACCGCCTGACGAGGAGACGAGTGAAGAATCCAGAAAGTTCGATGAAGTGGAAAAATAAACAAACCGGTTGGGTTAAAATAACCCAACCCCCGTGTTCAGTGGTGAAAGTCCATTTGACCCAGCATGATCAACCCAACTGTGTGTTTACAGTACCTCAAACAACCCAGAATTTTGACCCAGCACAATTAACCCAGCAATGTGTTTACAGAAATAACCCAGCACTTTTTAGAGTGTAAGGTTACAGTTACATTTCATCCCTGTTATGCATACTTTTCAGACTTTGCAGACTTTCATAGCCTGTTTGTCATTCTTTATTGTCGTTCAACAATATATTCACAAGATATAACATACGTGGTATATGGGTTAGTTTTATCTTGTGAATATGTTGTTTTCCCCCTTCATGTTAAGTATCATTCTAGAGGTCTCTGTGCGATTGGTAAAATGGTCTCAATTTCACAGCAGTCACTTACACCATGAAAAAGATTGAAAACTTTTGAAGAATTCTGTTCTGCTGTGGAAGGGGTGTGTCCCCCTGAAGGATCTGGTGGGACTGTTTTTCTGTCTCTGGCCAGGTGTGATCCTGGGTCACAAGATCCTGACAAACCAAAAAGTCTTTTATGTTTTTACAACTTATTGGAAGACTTGTTTGTTTCTGGTCTGGGTATATAAGCAAAGTGGCATTATTGTCCTTTGGGATTCTGAAGCCAGAAGAACCCTGCAGCGCATGCAAATCTGGAGCTCTGCACTAGAACTCACATGCTGCTGTGTGTCCCTCTGTGGTCAGGAATGCATCTCCTACTCTTAGATTGATTTGAGCCATTGATGTTATGTATTTTTCTGAATTGGAACTATTGAGTATGGAAGTCTTTCTTTTCTGCATCATCAATTCTTGTCTTGAGCCGCAAATGAACGTTTGTGGCAATGAAACTGAGTCTGTTTATAAGGTGTGTTGTAAAACAGTTTTACATTCTTTATGAACAGAATGACAAACAGGCTATGAGAGTCTTCAAAAGTATGCTAACTGGCATGAAATGTAAAGAACTGTACACAGTGCTTTGCTTATGTGTATGTGTGTATTTTATTTTTTTTTTAGCTCATCAAGTCAGACAGGTTCTCAAAGTTGCTGAAATGATGTACTGACAGAAACATGATTCTTATCTGGGTGGTTTCAGTACACATTTTTTTAATTGCATGGTACGTTAATAAGCCTGTTTTTATTGTCTACAGGCATTTCCCAGCAGTGTTTTAAAAGTTCCCATCATACTTAGATAAAAAACAAAAGTAAAGATACACAGTAAAATCCACAGAGTAAAATCAACTCTATTCAGAGAACATTTGGTCCTTCTCTAAATAGAGTTAAATTAACACTGAAGCAGAGTTAAAGTTGATCAGATAATTAACTGATCAATTAAAAGCTGATTGAGCATTAGTGATAAACACCTGCTCTTAACAAGCAGAATCAATGAAGAAAAGAGAAACACAAAAACTACAACTGATTTCAGCCACAGATTAAATCAACTGAAATAAAATAAGTAATTAAATCTCTCAAGATCTCAGCAGATGATGATTAAACAACTCCACAAACAGCATCACCAGCTTCACTCATTATTAACCAGACTGACTTTATTTCTGTCACACGTCTACAGAAGATCTTATTGAGAATTACAGAGGATCAGATGTTGATGTTTTAGTGGTTAAAATGACGCCACCATCATGGAGATCAGCATTTGTTTTAGTTGAGCTCTTGACCCTTCAGTTTTTGGGTTAGATCTCTGTTTAACTGTACATGTGATGTTGTAAAACAGAGACGTCAGTGCTTTACATTAAACACATTTTAATTAGCTTGCTTTGTTCAGATGTTTGTTGTGAGATGATTTGATTACATTCAAGATAACTTTTTCTCAACTTATGCATTTAGATAACCATAACCTACCCAGTGAAACTTCAGCAGTCAAAAAAAAAAAAAAAAAAAAACTACGATGTAATAGTAAGAAAATATTTTAGGTTCACGTAAAGCATTAGTGAACACCACTATTACTCAGAGACACACAGACATCAAGAACCAGCATATGAATCTCAACAATGGTGACAATCAACAAAATGCTTCATGCTGCAATGCATGCTGGGTAACAACACAGTAAAAACTCCCATCATGCACTGCAGTATGAATAATTGTTGTCACCACTGTTGAGGATCATATGATAAGTGTTCATGTCTAAAATCCTGAGCAAATGCACCTCTTTTTTTTCAAAATTGAAGCTTTATGGTGGTGATTGTTTAACAGGACCTTTTTTCAGCAATAAACCAAAGAAAAAGATTGCGTCATAATGTTCACACAAATGAGCTATAAGCAGAAAGTGTAAAATAATCTGTTGCTTCAAACATTTGATTCAGCAATACACAAATGTTTGTTGTGAAACAAAATTACAATTGCTTAAAAGCAAAATTATTGTAAGTTATTAAAAGGGTCAAGAGACAAACTAAAGCAAACCTTGACCACAATTATGGTGGCATTATGTTTTTTTTTTTTTTAATTATTATTATTACAATTAAGCCAGTCTGCTTAGTAATGACTGAAGCTGGTGATGCTGTTTGTGGAGTTGTTTAATCAGATTTTCAGAGATTTAATGTCTTTTATTTCAGTTGATTTAATCTGTGGCTGAAATCAGTTGTAGTTCTTGTGTTTCTCTTTTCTTCAGTGATTCTGTTTGTTAAGAGCAGGTGTTCATCACTAATGCATCTTTTAATTGATCACTTCATTATCTCATTAACTTTAACTCTGCTTCAATGTTAATTTAACTCTATTTAGAGAGGGACCAAATGTTCTCTGAATAGAGTTAATTTTACTCTGTGAATTTTACTGTGTACCTGTATGGAAATTGGCAGAAGTTAAAATACAGTACCTTGTGAAAGTTTTTTTGTTTTTTGTTTTTTTCCATTCAATCATGTATTTTTCATTCAATCACAGCCTTATTTAGAATCATGTATATTGTACACTTTGTATACAGTGCTTGTATTACTGTATTCCCTGGTGAAAAAACAGCATATGCTATTAGGTATGTTTTGATGCTGGTTTATTCTGGTCTTTTGCTGGTTTATGCTGTAATCAATAAGGTAACACACAGATTCTGGTTAAATGACAAAGGTGAAGAAAACATAACCAACACCACACAACCATCTTTGGCTTGTCTAGCTGTTTTAACTTAGTTACAGCAGCCAAACAATATCTAATGTTAAAAAGTCAAGTGTCCAGAGCACAACTAACCACCTTCTAACACTGACCACCTTTAATGGTAACATAAAAATGATTTTCTCCTTCAGTGATTGTTTGTTAACATCAGGTGTCTTCAACAGCTGTTTCGGGGGCCTGAAAACACAAGCTTTTGAGCATGATGCATGTATAATCTCCATGTAAACAACAATAAATGTGAATTTGCGAAAAAGATGATGTCACGTTCATATGTATTATGTTTTTGAAGAGTGTTTTTTGATCGCCAGCTACTGGCCTGGCATGGATAACAGTATTTATTAGCATAGTGTTTTTGTTGTTGTTGTTTTTTTTGTTTTGTTTTTTCCAATGTAACCAATATTTTTGTTTAGATTTTACTCTAATTTTACTCATTTTGAATGGCTAATTTGTAAGCATATCATTTTATTCATTCCAATTAATTCTTATGTGTTAAATTTAATTAATAATATTGCTTGTAATCTGTTGACACAATTTTATTGAGTAAATATAGTGTATCAATTTTTACAGTGTTTCAAAAAAAAAAAACAAGGTGTTCATGCTTTTGCAATCACAGGGCTGAAACTTTGGAACAGTCTACATCTCCATATCATATTAGTTCCCTTTATTTCTGCCTTTAAGTCTGCTCTAAAGACATTTATTCTCCCAGCTTTCAATACTCCTTGGCCATTGGTTTGATTATTGTTTTACTATTGTTGTGTGTTCTTTAATTTTGGTACTTCTATTTCTGTTTTCTCAGTTTCATTAATTTCTGTACAACACTTGTCAGCCTTGGTTGTTTTTAAATGTCTGGGATTAAACCATATCCACCTTTTTCTTTAACACGAAAATAAGCCTATAGGTAAGACGTCTGATGCCTTAGCCACTATAAGGAAAAAACGAAAAGAATAACAATGTTTGCACTACAAACCAGCATGCTCATAATTAAGATAAGACATAAAAATAATTAAGTATGACACACTAATGGGCAATATCAAGCAGCAAAACATGCTGTTTCGTACAGCTTAAAATAGCTGGACCCATAAAATATACAAATGGAATAAAATTTACGGGAAGAAAAAAGTGTATGGTAAACCAAACATTTCTATTTGTTATTCAGATATTCTTCTTGAAAAGAAAATACGTACCATCTGTATGCAAAGTGACCCACATTTGGTTTTGGACTACTGAAAATGTGTACAATTTAACAACTAACTCCTGGAGCCATTTTGAGATTCCATTATCTCTGGAACCGAACCATTTTGGAGCCTTAAAAATGAAGAAGCCACAAGAAAAGTTTAAGACCCCAAATCTAAAAGGGCATCATCTATGTGCTTATGCAATATTGTGTAAGAGTCTGCTTTATTTAAACCTGCTATAAGAATGACAAGAAAACGGTGTTAGGGCCCTAAATATAAAGATTTGATTCTTGGGAGTATCACATAGCAGAATGTATTTATCTATGTGTGGAAAGGCTAGGGAAGAGATATAAATTGGAGTGAGCCCTCCCTTCTTGGTCACACTCTGCAGCAACCTGTGTTTCTGTCTGTCTGACCTTCTTTGCAAAGAATAAATTTATAAAAGACATACTGAGTTTGTCTAGACTTTGGTGAAAGTCGGTTTGATTTTGCCACAACAATTCACATTTAAAAAAGGACTTTTTGATTTAACTCAATTTTTTTAAGGCAAGTGGTAACAGCAAATTAATTTCTCTTACTTAACAAAATAGATAAATTTATCTCAAACTTATCTCAACTCCCTCTACATTCCAGTATTTTCAAGTGAGTAGCTCCACCCATATCTTGTTAGGTTAATTTTACTTGAATGGATGGATTAGAGGTATACACTAATTGCACTAATGATTTAGTAAATTAAGTAATTTGAAACTAATTTCTTAATCTAGTGTCTATAACAAAGGGTGCTGTTTAAAAGTGTGAAAAATAAAACAAAGTAACATGACGTTATTATGTCAAATGCAGTTGAGATTATAACACATTCAATGCATTCATAAAACAATCATGTGCCTATTATAAAAGGGCACAGTTACAAGATACTTAAAATACTTCAAGGGTGCCACAGAACCACAAACATTTTTAAAAGGTCTGTCAAAATGCCTTCCCTTACATTTTTAATTAAAAAAAAAAAAGAAAAAAAAATTGACATTAGACTAAGACATGAGTTTTTCAAACAGATTAACTCTATATTTTCTGTAATTTTTGTTGATAATGATAATTAGATGATATTTTGCTGAGCTTGTTATTGTGCTGGTAAAATGGACAGATGAGGCCCATGGGTGCTGACACCAATCAAATGAAATCGGTATCAAAATTTGTGTTTGCAGTGCCGAGGTAGTCTTTGGAGTGTTACAAGCTGTAAGCGCATATATAAAATCTGTCAAGTTGCAAACTCAAATTAACATTCGCTATAAAAGTTAAGACTCAGCCATGCCTTTCTAAAATGGCTCATTTAAACGCCTCATAAAAAATGAATATTTGGATATTTGTTCATTTAAATAAGGTTTAATGAAAAAGACTTATTTATAATTATCGTCACGATTTTTAAACAAGCTCATGATTAGCTGTTATAGGTTTTATTTTGGTTGAAAACGTATGTAACGTTATATCAGTGGTGGATGAAGTACACAAGTTGAGTACTTGAGTAAAAGTACAGATACGTATAATAAAATATTACTCCAGTAAAAGTAAAAGTGCTCCTCTTTCAATTTTACTTGGGTAAAAGTACAAAAGTACCCGATTTTTTATGTACTTAAGTAAAAAAGTGCCGCAATTTTATATTGGCTACTTAATTAAATTTTATTTTAGCACATATTTTTTATAATCCTACTGCTCAAAATACCTGGGATTTTCCTAAAAAAATACATTTTCTGCATCAGTGTATAGTAAAAATGGCAATGTGAATATCGGGTGACCTAAAAGCCTCCTCACATTCACTCGACCAATTGAAGACAGCACCTTTCTGGGTCAAAGCATGAAGGGGTGCAGCAACGACAGCAAAATTCCTGACAAACCTCCAATAATAGGAGCACAGACCAACAAATGCTCTCACCTCTGTGACAGTCCTAGGGGTGGGACAAGACTGGACCTTGTCCAGGTTCTTTTCATCTGGGAGCAGACCCTGGCTGGATACAACATGACCCAGGTAGGAGACTTCACTGCGAGCAAAATTACATTTGTTAACCTTCAGTTTTAGACCTGCTGAACGAAAATAACCGGAAACCTCCTCAAGACTGTTAAGATGTTCACTGAAAGTCCGACTGAACACTAGTACATCATCAAGGTAAACAAGACAAACCTTCCAATGAAGCCCACGAAGCACCAGCTCCATCAGTTGTTGGAAAGTCGGAGGGGCGTTCGTGAGACCCATTGGCATAACCTTGAACTGATATAAAGCACTGCCTGTATTGAATGCGGTTTTCTCCCTATCATTGGGGTCTAGCTCCACTTGCCAGAATCCACTGGACAAATCCATTGTGCTAAACCAACGTGCACCTGCCAAGCTGTCTAAAGCGTCTGAGGCCCGAGGTAAGGGGTATGAGTCTTTGACAGTGACTGCATTAAGCTTCCTAAAATCAATGCAAAATCTATAACTGCCATCTCTCTTTTTCACTAAGACGATAGGAGAAGCCCAGGGACTACAACTTTCCTCAATTACTGCTGGACTTGCCTGTCTATCTCAGCTCGGATATGTGGTGATGTTCTGTAAACCCTCTGCCTAATGGGCTGTGCATCCCCCGTACGGATGGTATGCTTGACCAAATCGGTACGACCATAGTCATAATCATCTACACTAAAAACATCTGAGTACTTGGAAATCAGAGTCTCTAGCTGAGCCTGCTCTTCACTGTTCAGTGCAGACTGACTGAGGTCTACTTTGGATTTTGGACAGGGGTCCATTTGAGTCTGTATCTGAGCTACTGTGGGTTCCTGAATTGTGAATTCTTCACCTGGTTGAGTGACTAAGGAATGAAACTCACCTAGCATTGTGCCACAGGGAACATGGCAATCCTCATTTTTCAGATTCATAGCTCGAACACAAGTCACACCTGCTTTTACGGAGGTCACTGTGCGTGCTACAAAAAGACCAGGTACTGACTGAATTTCAGGGTCTAAGAGTCCAACATAATTACACGTGAACTCTTTTTCCCCAATATTGGCCTGAATTTTTGCCAAAATGTTAATCTGTGACTTGGCAGGAATCAGAATGGGCTCTAAAGTCACAGCACTACTCCTCAGAGGGACTCTTTCCTGCGAACACAAGAGAGGAACAGTCCAGTTCCACAATTTCAAATGATTCTCTCTGAGGTCAATTGCAGCATGATGTTTGCTAAGAAAATCCCACCCAAGGATAACTGGTTGTGTAGCATTCCTGACCACCTGAACATCATGCGAGAACACTTCCTCACCTAGCCTAATAGTAATAGGCAACATACCCAAAGTATCAAGATAGTCACCAGTCACTGATTTTGCCAAGAGAAAGGATTTCTGAATAGGCTTTTTTGTGAGAGAAGGAATTGACATTCTCAGTGTTTCGTTATCAAAGATATTTCTGAACCTGTGTCAACAAATGCTTGTATGGCAATGTTCTCAATGATAGCAAAAACATAAGGTGTGGGAATAACAAGAATTACCAGTTCGGTTTGTTTGGGCCCACTCATATGCTCAGCAGATACCTGGCCCATAGTACCTGCTACCAGCCGTTTCCCTGAAGATCAGCATCCTCATCAACGAAACTGACATGATGATCATCAGATGAGGGCAGATGGTCAGTAGAAGATCTCTCGCCAGAGAACCTTTTGGAGAGCCATTCTGATGTATGACGATCCTGAAGATGGGAAGCCTGATGCAAGCGATGATCTCGATAATCAGCGGTTGGATGACCATAACGATCACGGTGAGGTGAGGTCGAGCTGACACGTTGGTCACGACGAAGAGCAGTATGGCTGGCATGTTGAGCAGCACAATGTGGAGACTGGCTGGGGTGACAATCTTGACGAGATGGAGGTGGGCTGACATGACGATTTTGAAAAGATACTGGTAGGCTGACATGACGATCTCGATGAGTTGCTTGTCGATGCTTGTCTCTTCCACGTTCAGGTGAGTAGTCTCTCTGTCCAGAGGAAGCGTGTTGCCTCTTCAGCTGACTCACTTCCATCCTGAGAGCCTTAACATCAGCCGTCAATTGCTTTACTGCAGTCATGATTTCAGAAGAAATGTCCCCAGATGTTGTGGTCTTTGTGGACATCATGGCTGAAAGCGATTTACTGGGTAAGGTTGTGGACAAATTTGGTGACAGGCTGGTCTTTTGACTGAGAGGAGGAAGAGGTGCAAGTCTGAGAACTTCTTGTGCTCGTTCCCACTTACAAGCAATGGCTAAAGCTTCCTCTAGGCTAGTAGTGCCATGCTTGGGACATTTTGCTTGGAAAACAGGATCAAGACCAGCTACGAACCGTCTAAATCTTTCCATGGCAATGGCACACTCAGCATAATTTGGAAATGCTTCCAAAACTAGTTTTGTGATCTCAGCTGCAAATACTTCCAAAGGCTCTTTGGACATACGTGGTCGAGCATTCACAAAAGTTTGAAAATGCAGCAAAAATTGTTTCCTCCCAAAAACATAATTTAATGCAGCAACACACAGTTCATAGTTCTGTTGTATGTCAGGAGACAGGGAGAGCCAGTAAGCTAAAGCATCTCCACTCAATCTCGTAGGCAAAATGGCGGCCAAATCTTGCGTTTGTGCATCAGTACAGGCCTTAACTGCAAGCTCCAAATGGGCTTTCCATAAAGAAACACTTGAACCCTACCGTCTCTATGAAAACACGGTGGAAGGTCGAATTTAAAGTGCAGCAATCTTGTAGTGCGATTTGCAGAAGTCGCGTCCTCTCTGTGTTCTGCCGCCAGTGCAGATACATCATCATCACTCTCATTAGGAGACGAAGCTCGTGCGGGAGGCACGCGAGAATCAGTAGACATTTTCACTGAGTAGTTGCTGTTTAACTTAGATAACGAAGCGAGTGGTAAAGTCATCCATTTGCAGGCATGAAAATCCCTCACCTTTTGGCGAAATTCGCCGTTTTGAAGCCAAAACAGGTGACCCACGTGAATCGTGTAGATCCGATGAGAAATTATTTTTGAGGGGGTGGGGGGAGGGGTCTTGGATGGTATTTAGTGATTAATTAAAACTTAATATAAAGTGGATTTGAGCCATTTCAAATCGTGAAAGCTGAGCGTCCCGCGTTCGTAGACCGTGCGCGCCATCCACTGACATCCAGGGCGCCATTTCTTCCTGCGGGACAATCCGCGTGGGAGAAGACGACAGGGGAGAGATCCACAATTTAATTTCGTGGTGTGTATGTGTCACCAAAGGCTTAGTCGTCGTTCACACGCAGCGCGTTTTGCGCGCGCAAGCTATTTATTTTCAATGGAGCCGCGCAGTTTAAAATCCAAAGCAGAAATGTTTTTGTAACTGACAGCGCCTTCATGGTTGCCTAGTAACAGCAGACGCTACAGAAGCGCGAGCGCCCAAGCGCTCTGAAATTGGTGGAGGTGCGTTTTTAGACGCTCCATGTGAACGTACCCTTAAGAGAGTAAGTTACATTTAATGCTAAAGTATCGTTAACACTAATACAAACATTATTTTTGCAGTATGAGTGTGTTAGGGCAGAACGATGCAGCTCTATTTCATATGTCTTTAGACAAATGTCAATACAGTATTTTTTCAGAACCTGTGCTTGGCTTATTATTCCATTCAACTTATTTGGCTACTGTAAAATTGGCAAAGGGAAACTTTTATCAAACATGTTTTTTTCTGGCATGATCTGTCTGCAATAACAAATAGCATTTGTGGTTGATGGTAAATTTTTCAGTAATGGTAGAAAACACTTATTAGGTTGATTTCTTTGCCCAAAAAAAAAAAAAAAAAACTTGGCTGTCAATCATGATGGAAGAATAAATAAGTTACAGCATGTCCCCTAATGAGGCCGTAATATTTATTCTGTGGGAGTCCCGCCACCTCCCACTGTCATCAGGCATGAAAATGGGTCAGAGGTGAAAAAGATGAGAAGGGTGCTCCCTTCTCATCTTTTTCACCCCTGACCCATTTTCATGCCTGATGACAGTTAGTGGAAGTGAGAGAAAGTTTTTTTCTTACAAAAATGCATCGATCCACTACAGAAGGCCTTTATTCATGTGTGAGGCACTTTTTATTAAGGATGGATGCACTTTCTTGTACTCCTTTTGAACTGTTGAACAGAAACACCTGCCCATTACCATGGAAAGTGTGGAAGAGCCAAGACATTTTTTTAATGTTACTCTGATTGGATTGGTCTGAAAGAATGAAGTCATACACACCTAGGATGCCTTGAGGGCGAGTAAACCATGCACTGTAAAAAACAACCTATAGAATCTACTCAATATAATGGGGTAAACTGATGTAACAATTTGCACTTCGTTTTTTGGGTAGATTCTATCCTATATATTTGAGTAAAAAATACCTAAATTTAACAGCTATGACAAACTAAAAAAAAGTAGATAAAGTCTACACAGCAAAAAGCCCAGTGTTAAATGAACTCTCCCGGGAGTTTGAGTGTGAAAATGAACACTGAAGCAGTGTCAAAGTTAATGAGGTAATTAAGTGATTCATTGAGTGATGATTGAAAATTATTAAAGACGCCCGATGTTAATAAACAGAATTGCCAAAAGGAGAAAATCTAATTTTGTAAGTTGCCATTATAGTGGTCAGTGTTAGCATTAGCTTAGCTCTTTACCAGTAACTACTTAATATTAGATTTTGTTTGGGTGTTGTAATTGAGTTATAACAGTTAGACAAACCAGAAGAAATGAGGTTTTGTGGTTTTGAATATGTTTTGACAAAGTCATGAAGTAGCGATCAGAATAAGTGAGTTTTGTTTGTGTTGGTTTAATCAGACAGATGTTCCTGAAATTTATTTGACTGGAAAAAAATATAAACGTTTTTTAGATTTAGACACACAGACATCAACAATCAGTATGAGAATCACAACAATGGTGACCAACAAAAACTTATGTTGTAGCCAATCAAAACTCATCCATATCTCCCATCGTGCATTGTGGCATGAATAAATTATGAGCTGATGATTTCCGTGATGTTTAGAGTTGATCTGTTTTTGAATATGCTGTTTGTCACCATTTTTGAGATTCATATGCTGATTCATGATGTCTGTGTGTGCCTAAAAGAACAACTTTTGAAAGTTTTTTTTGATCGGGGGAGCTTGTAAGAAGTCCATTCAAAATTAAAAAAAAAAAAAATTCAGGCTTTATAATTTTTTTGCTGCTGTGAAACCACAAGGCAGTTGTAATAAATAAAGGACATAAAACTCTAAATGGTTTCAGTGGCTCAAATTAAGTTTATTTTAAAACAGAATTATCACCACTGCATGACTTTTGCTCTTTGGCTTATCTGGCTTGTTTAACTAAACAGTTGAACAAAAGCTAATGTTAAAAAGCTACAGGTCAAGAGCCCAACTAATGCTAACACTGACCACTATAATGGTGACGTAAACATTTTGGTGTCTTCAATAATTTTCAATCATCACTCAATGAATCACTTAATTACCTCATTAACTTTGACACTGCTTCAGTGTTCATTTTCACACTCAAACTCCCGTGAGAGTTCATGTTACTTCAATTTACCTCATTTTCTTGAGTAGATTCGTAAACTCAGGTTTTCTTTACTCAAATATATAGGATAGAATCTACCCAAAAAACGAAGTGCAAATTGTTACATCAGTTTACCCCATTATATTGAGTAGATTCTATAGGTTGTTTTTTACAGTGTGGGCTAATTTTAATTTTTGGGTGAACAAACCCTTTAAGATAAAATCATGTAAATGATGGGTGTGATCCATCACTCCATAACAAGAGAGAAAATGCTCTTAGCATTCTTAACATGATGTAAAAAAAAAAAAAAGTTCAGTAAATTCACATCTATGATGTTGAAAACAAAAAAATGTAGTCCATGGAACTTGTGTGTAATATTCCAAGACTTCCAAGACAAGGCATGCAGTAATAGTTGACACAAATGATAATTTACACTTTTGCTCTGACTTAAATCATGTATTGTGAAATGTCACTATCACGCTATAAATCTCGTCATCTTTCTTTGGTGATCATAATTTAAAGCTTAATTAAATTTCCTTGTGCTTGATGTTTGCACAGATCATTGTACACTCACTCTGGTCATCAATATGAATCAATTTGCTTATAAATTAAAAGCATTAAAAGTATCTTGTCAATGTATGCTTTTAGAACATTTCCAGTATTGAAATGGAGAAATTTACACTGTACCTATTTTATTTCTCTACTTAGGATGTGGATGCAGACTTCAGTCAAGCAGTTGTAGACCTGCTCACAGTTCTACCAGAGGACATGCCCTCATTGTGGATGCAGTAAAGGCAATCATGGAGGGAAGAATTGTCATGGATGGGTTTTACAGGCCTGTATTTTATTTTTGCTGTTCTGTTTGCATGCCATTCTGAAAATGCTCTATTGTTTAACAGTGTTCCAGTGGGTCCAGATAATGTTATGACAACAAAGTGTTGTTTAGTCAAGAAGTCTGTAAAGAGTATTCTAAGAACACAGATGTTTTAAAAGCTAATTTTTATTATTGTGATATTCTTAAAGTTTTTTACAAAAATAAACTGTTGAGAATTTCAAACTTGTGTTAAGTTCATTTCATGCTGGTAGAACTAATAAAAATATGTTCAGTTTACTTAAAGAAAATGTGGAAACTGATTGCACAAAATGTTTTAAGTTCCCATAGCTTAAAATGGCAGATTAAATCCATGTTGAGAATAACAGCATTTAAGATGTTTGCATAACACAAAATAACACTATTAGTTAATAGAATTAATAAAGTAATCTTACTATTAAATCTTAAGTAAGATTAGTAAATGTCCTGGAGTATGTTAACTAGAAATGACATTATACTAACTTGATATTTATTAGATAATTTACTCTGTAAGAGTTTGCTTTCTTTACTTTAAACTGATTATTAAATTAACTTTAGTTTTACCTTTAAGTTTGCTTTAACAAAATAAGGCAATCGGTTTCCAAACTTTTTTTTAAGTAAGCTGAACTTATTAGGATTTACAGTGTACGGGACAGGAAGTTCAGCTACTAGTTTGTGATGTCACAAGTACAGCCAAGTAAACACTATTGCATGGCCAAAAATTTAATTTCACTCACACTGTTTTAATGACCCTGACAACGAGTGCATTCAGCATTGGGGAAAAAATTTGCATATTTTTACTCAAAAATAATATATTTATGGTGTGTTGCTTGTATATTTTGAAGACACCCTTAATTAATTTGTAATATACTTGTAATACAAACAAAGTACCCTTTAATATCACTAATCAAGCATGCAATTAGCTTACACAGCATATACTTAAAGTATACTAAGTATACTTAAAGTTGTTCCAATTTAGCACATAAAAGTACACTAAATACACTTACAGTTATGCTTTACTACAATTTAATTACAACTAAAATATACCTAGCACAAAATTAGTTGTTCCAAAATAGCACACTTCAAGTATGCTGACAATTAGTCTGGCTACAAGTATACTTAGCATATTTTTTTTTCACTAGGGTTGTATGACAGAAATAAAGCCAATCTGGTTTGTAATAAGTGAAGCTGGTAATGCTGTTTTTGGAGTTATTTAAAGACACTGGAGCTTGACTTCAAACAAAGGTTGTGTTTTCACTTTCAACCAAAATGTGACATTTGATCAATGTAAGTCCACATTTAGTGTGATGAGAATCTTTATTAGAATGTTAGAGGATAATGTTCTAACAATGTTATCAATAAACATTTGAACAATGTTTTTAGAGAATGTGATCCTTTTAGGAGAATATTATGGGAACTAAAATAAAACTTGCCGCTGAAAACATTCCCAGAATATGAAATATTTCTAGCTGGGACATACTATTAAAAATAAAAGCAATACATAATTTAGTTTGAAATAAATACAATCTTCTATCTCAGCTTCAAAGTCTGTCTTGTTACAGATTTCATAAAGAACATTTTGCAGTAGTTTTCATTGTCAAAAGTGATGCAGAAGTCACAATATTGACATTTAAAAATAACTTGTGAAACCTTCCAAAGAGTGTCCTGTGTTACTGCCCCCTAGAGGATCATACTGCTGTTTTGACTGAGTTTGACATTCAAACTTATAAATTCATTTAAAATCAATACAGTCTTCTATTTCAACTTTAAAAGGTGTGTCTTGTTTCTGATTCTCAAATGCACATTTCAGTTCAGGTTTTACTGTCATATGTCATTCAGGACACATGCTCTTAAATTAAAATGTAAATCTGTCAATAAATTAATTTAATTGCATGCAGTTTTCCATCACAACTCCAAAAGCTGTGTCTTGTTACTGGTTTCTAGAAGAACATTTTAATGTTGGTTTCAGTCACAGAATTATAAGAGAACACATGCAAATGAAACTGAATTTCCAGTTCTATTAGACAAAAACAAACAAACAAACAAACAAAATTCAAGGGTCTGTTTTGTTTCTTTAATAACACTATTTTTTTTTCTGTTTGTTTTGTTTTTGTTTTTTGAGAAAAAAAAACAGTCCATATATAGTGTATTATTTTATTGATATATAATACATAAATTATCATATGAGTATGGAACAATACAAATTACAATGTAGCAAAATACAATGTAGCTCTAGATATAAATAAACATACATACATACATAAATATTTCATTATGCATTGTGACTTCTACATCACTTCTGACAATGAAAACTACTGCAAAATGTTCTTTATGAAATCTGTGACAAGACACAGCCTTTAAACCTGAGATAGAAGATTGTATTTATTTTACCTTAATTATGTATCGCTTTCATGTTCAATAGTATGTGTTTTATTATAGTTACATGACTAAAATCACCACCAAAATGTTCTTACAGGAATCAGTAACAAGACACATTCTTTGAAATTGAGATGGAAAACTGTATGTTTTATAAATGAATGTGTTAACAGATTCAAATTTAATTCAATAGTGTACATCCTGATTTACATTTGATAGTGAAATATGGCTGTAAATATTGTTCTTTGAACAAGTAACAAGACACAGCACCTGGAGTTTACATATCACACTGTGTGCATCCTAAAATTAATTTATTTAAACTTCTGAATGTCAAATTTGGTCAAAACAAGTTCAGTATCTTCCTGTAGGGGGCGGTAAACTGCACAATCTTTGTCAGGCTTTAAAAGCTTTTTCTCAGTGGTTTCATTTCAATAACTTTTGTTGTGCTATAGATCTGTGAATAAAACATATATCTAAATGTTCTTTTATGAACCAGTAATAAGACACACCCCTTAAATTTGAGATTTATGTTTTATACATTTCACAAGTGAATCATTTAGATGAAATAATTGTACTTTTTGCTCTTCGTTTTGCACTTTGCAGACGGTCCCTATCCTGCACTATTACATTATAAGCTCTATCAGTTACAGCAGATTAAAACAAATCAAACATATTGTGTGTTTTCTTCTACATATGAAAACAGTTAGAACACAGTATGTTTCTTGTCATTGTGCTCAATCGTTAAAGAACTATTGAAGATTTCCAAGACTGAATCTCTGACAAATGTCAAACATCCAACGTCAAACATCCAACCAACTTTATATCGGTCTGCTGTCCTCATCCTTTGGTTGTTGTCTGTAAAATATAGGATGGTTAAAGTACCAGCTTTATTTGTTCAATCCTTTGTTTTTCTTAATTCATTTATCTTTTCTCCCTCTCCCTCTGTTTTTGATGCTTTTTGTGCATATACATTTGTTGTAAATAAATCACCAGTGATGTGAAGCAACAACAGTTGTTTGTTACCTTCTTGTTCAGCACCAAAATAAGATTTAATAGCGGATGTACCGCACAATTTGTAACACTTTAAAGGACTTAAAAGGATATTTAGATATTACTGGTCATTTGTGTTTCTAAGAAAAAAAAATAACGATAAGGAGATCCAATGAACATGCTCAAAAGTCACTTATATAAAACTTTACACTGTTTTATCTATTTATCAACATTAACTTGATCCGCAATTGTAATAATGATGGGAAGTCCGGTTCTTTTCCGTGACCCCCCGGTTCTTTCAGCTGTTCGTTTTAATGAACCGGTTAAAAAAAAAGGGGTTCACCAGTTCTTTTACTTACTCACATAATGATGTCATCCTAGCGGATGACAATACGCTCAAACTCATTCAAATAGAGCAATTTGTAATCATAACTTCAGTTAAATCATCATCATCATCGTCATCTTGGAAAAGTTTCTTACATTAGCGTTTTACAAAAGCACATAATGATGTGCAAACAGATGTTTTACAAGTCTAATAGTGTCACACCCTTTGGACTGTTTTGTGTGTTTTCCCCTGTGTTGCCCTTATTTGGTCTTCCTGTTCCGTTTCTCATTCATTACATCACTGTCTAATCGTCTACACCTGTCTCCCCCTGATTAGTCCATGCATTTAAGTCTGGTTGTGTCCACCGTTGGATTGTTGGTTCTTGTATTATTACTCTGTCTGTTTATGTTGTGTTTGCTGGTTCCCTGTTGTTTCCTGTCCGTTCCTGTTCTCTGTGGATTATCTAATAAAGTGTTATGTTCTGGTTCTCCTCGCTCCTCCTCGTCATTCCGTGACAGAAGAACCGACCTCCAAACAAAATGCTCTGGGCTGAGGAGTTCCTGTTTAATATTCAACAGGCAGAGAGGCCGTTGGAGCAATACGTGGAGGAATTTCTGAGTGTTTGTCATCTGGTGAGTTGGAGCGACGCCACTATCAACGATTGAGGCAAAAACCGGTTGCGGAATTTATCAACCATGTCCTTGCCCTTTGTCATTCCAAGTTCTTTGTCGATGTGGAAGATTCTCATCTTCCCCCCATTTGTAAACACGTGGCCGCTCCAGCTCACCACCAGCCAGCATCCTCCACGTGCTGCTCCAACGAGTTCACTCCCTCCAGTCCTCCCTCGCTCACTCCAGTTCTCCAAAGCTCCTCCCTCATCCTCAGCCCAGCGGCCAGCTCTCGGACTCCGCCCGCAGCTCACTCTCTGACTCCAGCCACACCCCCATGCTCTGGAGTAGCTACTGGCAGTATGGCAAGCTCTACTTATATTAAGGATTATGTGGATTTAAATTAATTGTTGTCTCTTATGTCTCCGCTGGTCCCATCCAGCTTTCCCAAGCCTCCACTAATCCCATCCAATCCTCCAGAGCGCCCTCCAGAGCCCGAGCTGCTTCCAGCGTGCCCTCCAGAGCCTGAGTTTTCACCAGAGTGCCCACCAGAGCCGGCGCCTCCTAAGCGCCCTCCTGTGCCAATGCCTACTAAGCTCGGCCATCCTGTGCTCTCCTGGGCTGACTATGCCCTAAGTTCCCCCAAGAAAATTTTGGCCGGCCTGATCAGCCATGGCCGGCTGGACTGTGTAGTCGGCCATGGCTTCCCGAACTTCCTGATCAGCCATGGCCTTATGGACTCTGTGCTCGGCTGTGGCCTCCTGAGCTTCCTGATCCGCCCTGGAGGCATACAAAAGTAAATAGCAAATTCCACTTACGTTTTCACTGAAAAGTTGTTGCATGTTCTTCGTGTTAAAAGTGCTGTTTGATATAACTAATAGCATTTGCATTTTCCAGTAGGCATACGTTTTATTTATTAACTTACATTTTGCCAAAATCTGTAACGCATGCTCAGTATCAGCTGTTCGTGTTCATCAGTTCTCAGCACAGCATGTCAGTGAACTTTCGAAGTTAATGGCAGTAAAGTAATCAGTAATGAAGTTGTACTAGTTTGTGGCGATATGGATGAAATCCATGCCAGCTTTTCCACTTGGCCGACAAATTAGGCGGAAATAAAATGGCGGAAATTGTATAAGAAGCAAGGAAGAAACGGAAGTGTGAGGTGTGAGAGAAAGAAGGACAAACGGAAGTGTAGGTGTGTGAGAGAAGCAAGGAAAACGGCGGGTGTGTGAGTAGGAAAAAACGAAAGTCGAGGTGAGCAGAAGGAAGTACGTGAACGATACCTGAAAGCAAGTGGAACCAGGTGTGTGGATCTCTGTTGCACAGACCGGGTGTGTACGACGCCGAAAAACTCGGAAGAATGGGTGACGCATGTTTGCCGGTTGCACGGTAAAATCCAGTCTGGTTCGCCTACCGCAGGTACTGCCGTTCCTTTTTTAATCGCCGCCGAAACTCCGAATATTCCTTTCCCAGCCTGGTTGTTGGTTGGCTGGCCAGACGCTGCCTGCCCCACGCAGCCGAACCCCACACATACACATTGCACGAAAAACTCACACGCACTCACTCACGTAACGCACACACTCTTTCTTTGTTTGTTTCTGGTGAAAATACTTTGTGTGTTTTTTTTTTGTTTTGTTTTTTATGTATGAAAAGTTTGAACGTTGACTGAAGACGAGATGAATTTAAAGGGACATTGATTTGTTTTTTGTTTTTTTGCTGTTGTTCGTTTCTGTGACAACAAGGACTTTTTTTGTTGTTTCGTTTTTCTCTCTCTTCTCTTTTGGACTCTTGATGGTGTTTCAGGTTGAATTGAACAAGGGAAACCACGTGGACATTTAATTAACGTTTATGTTCTCATATGTGGTTATGTAAATGCTGTGAAGGAAAAAAGTAAACTTTATAACAGCAGTTTGCACCTTAAAACGGAAAATTGTTGTGAATTTTTTTTATTTTATTTTATTTTGTGTTTTCTGTGTGTGTTAATGTGCATATGCAGATTTGTGTATCAGTGGCTTAATTTTGAGTGGTTCCAGGAATTGAAAAAAATATATAATAATAGTAATGACACTTTTTGACTTGGTGATTTAATTTTTTGCCTTGTCTGGCGCCCAATGATTAAGAATTTAACTATTTAATTGCCCTAAAATTGAACTTTGGATTAGCCACCGTTACAAGTTCGCAAAATGTGATTGCCTGAAATCAAAACAGGGCCGGTGAGCGAAACAAGCCTAAATTAACATTAAAGAAAGCACAAATCAAGGTATACTTACTCAATTAATTATATGCAGTCCATAAAGTCCATCTGTTTTTGTTCAAATGCAGGCTCCTTCGTCTTTTCTTGTATGATCAGCAACTTTTAGTGCAGAAAATGGCGGATAGCGCATCTCTCTCAACTGCGTTAAAACGGTACGTAATCATGACGTAGAGTTTCTGGCACATGCGCATTACACAGAAAGTTGATAGAACCTATGTTTTGTTGTTCTATGAACATGTTGTTTAAAGTTTTCAATTCCTCTTTAAGTTGAAGTTGTTCCAACTCATCCTATTGTGTAGTGAGGCACTGCAGGTTGACAGGACATGATTTCACTTGTCCACCCGACTAAAACTCATTTTCATTTTTTACAGTGTATTATCTATTCCATTAACTACTAGTAGTTATTTATTAGCTGCCTAATGGGAGTTAACCCAATAATGAAAATTATGTCATCATTTACTCTCCACAGTGTTGTTCTAATTTTTCAGACCACAAAACAGATTTTTAATAAAATGTCCCACACATGCTCATATAATGGCAGTGCATACATAACACCTCAAGTAGACCTGCATTTGTTGGTTGTCAGACAGAGAATTAGCTAGTAGGCTTGTCATCAGAATTTACAGTCTATGTTAGAGCCCAGAATGCACACATATTTACAGACAGTTCAGATGATTCGGAGCATCAGACAACTGTGGCTGCTTTTTTAGTTTAAGACCAGAAAATCATTTGAGTGAATATCAAATCAATTGGGAAATGATGCACTAGTGATACTCCTGGCCTTGCAGTCAATACAGAAACATAAACTATTCCCTGGTGAAAAAACAGCATAAGCTGGTAGGTATGTTTTGATGCTGGTTTATGTTGGTCCTTGACCAGCAACATGACCAGCTAAGGACCAGCATGAAACAGCAAAGGACCAGCTTAAACCAGCATCAAAACACACCTACCAGCATATGCTGTTTTTTCACCAGGGTTTTAATCTGTTTTGACACTGGATCATGCAGTCCTAATTGGTGAATGTGCTAAATACAAACTGGTAAGAAGATGAAAGAATGAGGAAAAGCAGAGTTCAGGAATTACATATTAAGGCTTTAATAAAATGGTCAAGTGAGAGCTTTCTTAGATTGTATTGGGGAAACAGAACTGATGAATAGACTAAAGGCTGTTTCACACTCCGGAGCAGAAGGTGGCAGTAATTCACCTATTACGTTGATGCCAGTCGCAGTAAAAAAAAAACAGGGGGTGGTTGGCAACACTGGGGTGTAACTGAGGCAGAGATGGAAGGCAATGACGCTGCTTCCGGTAGCGATTCAGATTGGAAGAAGGGTCTTTTGGTGGGAGTTTTGAAGGAGGTAGAACTAATAACTGGACAACAGTGGTAAATAGGAAAAGGAAGAAAAATGGAAGCCGAACATCTGAATCGGATAGTGAAAATCAACAACAAATAAAAGACAGAAAGATTGAGTTTAAGGTGATGATGAGATTCTTGAATGAATCAATGAATACTCTTAACCCAATCAAGGTTACAAAAGCACTGAAGGAATCAGTAGGTAAAATAGAAAGCGCTAAGGCAGTACAAGATGAAAAAGAGATGACAACTGATTTTCTGTATAGACTCTAAACAGCAAAAAAGAGTGGCTGGTTTGAAATCTTTGATGGGCAAAAAAGTAGCATGTACAATAATGAAAGAACAGAAGTGGGTGAGAGGAGTTATTACAGGAGATACAGATGAGGATTTGAAGAGAAATTTGTCTGGGGCAGCAGTATCAGATGTTAAGAGATTAAATGTTGTAGAAACAAAGAGAAAATTGACAGCCTTTCAGTGATGATGTAATTTGAACAGGAAAAACTCCCTAACAGAGTGTATCTAGGATTTGTTAGTTATGTAGTCCACCCGTACATTCCTCCCCCTATAAGATGTAATAAATGCCAGAGATTTGGACGTGTAGCTGCGGTTTGTAAAGGTAAACAACTCTGTGCTAGATGCGGAGGTGAACATGTGGAAATGGAGTAAATCCACTGATCTATATGTAATGACTGGATCGCTCATTGTGTTCTAATCTGCCGTTAGGCAGTGAAGCCACCGGAAGTGTTCGATCCGCCATCTTACTATTCCCTACCGGCAGAGAGCACCATTGACTCCCAGCCAAACCGCTGACCTGAAATCACCCGATTTTAAGTGTATCAATAACACAGGACTAGTTTTTATAATATGTGTATGTAAATATATTTTTACTTAAAATGTTATTTGCGATGTTTATCATCTTTTCGGGCAGGATAAGCAATGTTTTGAAATCGTTCAGGTGGGTGTGTCAGCTGCGCACTTAACAACACAGTTAACTGATCCAACACAAAATATATTTCTTTATGTAAGGAATTATGCAGGACATATTAAACATGAACGTGTATCTGAAATTGATTTGAATAGACAATAAACAATACACAAGCATCTTACTATATTGCCCTATGCTGTAATGAAATTCAAATCTTGGAAAGCTCTATGTATTTAAATCCGTACAATACGTAATTAGTCAGCATCTATTAAGCATATATTAAGTGCCTTACATTATCTGACTATAACTCTACCTGGTTTTACCCAATTTCAATGAAAACAGTGTGAAACAAAGTCAGCATCTCTATTCAAACACAGCTGTGTTCCGTTTATAAATGAACGTGCGTTTTTAAACCAGTCATTGATTCAATTACACATTTGCAAAGAGAGTTGCTTGCTTCATTTCTGAATGAATGATTCAGTGATAAAATACCGCCATGTGCTGACGGTTTTAGTTTCATTTTCATTTTATCTTTTATTATTTTATTTAAATCATTTGATATGTCTATATTCAGAATGTTATATTTGACATGTTTGTATTATTAACGTTTATTATTAACATTTATCTCAACATGAATATTGTAGGCTGAATTAAGAAACGTTTAAATCATTACCTGCTTTAAAGTGATGTCAACAAAATAATTGTTGAAACATGCATTTAGCCTGTACAAATAAAAACACTATAACAAAACAGCATAAAGAGTGATAAACTGTACAAGGCAAATTACATGTATACAAAGCATAAATGTTTATTCAGATTTTAGAATGAGTATTTTGTCATTTGTAAATATGGTGATCGTCCGATGTTTATCATGTTCATCTGATGTTTGCACCTGTAATGTATATGAACATAACTTTTTAATAAGCAGAGTGAATTCCGGACATTAAGCAAATGAACGTTTACATGTGTAGGACATTTGCGTTGTGAGAATGTACAGTGAGACGTCAGATATGAAAACGCTGACTTGTTAGGTGATGTTTTCTCATTAAAATCGTATACTTTCCTATTCATTCAATAGAATGTTTGCGAGTACTAGGGAATAGCAATATGGCGGCGCAGTGGCTTCACTTCTATGACGTCATAAACTATCCAGTTCTCTATTATAGATCAGTGAGTAAATCCAAAATGTTGTAATTGTATGGTGGTTGCAAGGCCAGGAAAGAGGCAGAAAAAGTTCAAAATGTGAAAATATCAAAGAACTTGACATATGCTGATGCAATTAAAAGTGTACGAAGAGATGAGCAGCAGAGACAACAAATGGATTCTGAGAAAACAACACCTAATTTGCGTGATAATCAGTGTAGAATTAATGACAACACAATGCTAGTTGACAAAATGTCCTTTATTCTTTTCTTAGCAGAAGTGATTAACTGTTCCACGAAAACAGACAGTAGATCTGAAAAGATAAGATTCATAGTAAGAGCTGCTGGGAAGTTGAGTTTTTTTATTTCAGGGTTATACAGCTATTCATAGCGATAGGATAACTGGAAATGGTGGAGGGGTAATTACTTTTATAAAATTAGGATTAGGTTTCAGGAAAGTGGAAATGAATTCTGATCATGAAGCAATAGTGGTAGAGGTGTGGATTGGGGAACAGAAAATAAGAGTAATTAACTTTTATAATCCGTGTAAAAAGTTAAGTAATGAAATACTAAGCAATATTGGAGGTTCAGGAAGTAGAGTTATATGGAGTGGAGACTTTATGGGGAAGTAGAAGTACAGATCCAAATGGTAAAGTTGTGGAAGAATTTCTAGATTTAGAGAACTTAATATGTATTACTGATGGTAATGTTATAAGAATAGACTTGGCAACAGGGAATAATTCAGTTTTAGACTGAACTATCATGTCTCGAAATCTGGCTAGAATAAGTGAGTGGAGAGTACTGAGTAACCCAATGGAAAGTGATCACTTCCCTATTATTTGCAAATTAGGAGTTGAAGTAGCCATAACAAATAGGGAATTTTTACCTAGATGGAAGTTCAAATCATCAGATTGGAATGTTTTTAAGGAAAGAAGTGAAGGAAAATTACTTGAGTCAAGGGGAGTAAATGAAAGTATTGAGGTACTAAATGAAAAAATATGTAGAGCCATTATTAATACTGCAGAAGAGATTATTGGAAAAAATATGGGAAAGTACAAGAAGAAAGCAGTCCCATGGTGGACAGAAGAATGTGGTAAAGCAAGGGACAGAAACTGTGCATTTAAAAAAGTAAGGAAAATATTTGTATTCGATGATTTTATTAAATATAAGAGAGCACAGGCAAAGGTAAGGAAAGTCATTAAAGACACTTAAAAAACTTTTGTGGTAATATAGGAGAAAAGGTAGATATAAGTGGTTTATGGGGAATGATTAAGAAAATGGGCGGAATTCATAGATGTGATGATTACCTGTTTTAATTAATAATAGTAAGCAATTTTTTATCCAATAGTGAGAAAGCAGAAGAATTAGCAGAAACATTTGCTAAAGTACATAGTAATGGAAATATATCAAATGAAATGAGGAGGTGTAGGGAGCAATGTTTGGTAGAGAATTCAGACATTTTAAAGAGGAAAGAGGTTTTTGAATCTAATATGGATGCAGTATTTACTTTATTTGAATTGAGGCAAGTGTTCGTGGGATTAAATCATACTTCCCCAGGTAAGGATGACGTACGCTATGAAATGATTAGAAATTGATCAGATATATCACTGAATATTATTTTAAGACTTTTTAATAGGATATGGATAGAAGGAAAGCTACCATCCACTTGGAAACATAGAGTTATTGTACCAGTAGCAAAGCCTGGTAAGGATCAGACTAACCCTAATAACTATAGGCCTTAACATCTAACCTCTGCACGATAATGGAAAGAATGGTTGTTTTACGACTAATGCATGAGATTGAAAGCAAAAACTTGATGTGCCCTCATCAGAGTGACTTCCAGAAAGGGAGAAATACAATGGACTCTGATATCAGAAAAGCAATAGTAAATAAGGAGGTTTTAACTGGTGTATTCTTTGATATAGAGAAGGCGTATGACATGTTGTGAAAGGAGGGTCTTTTAATAACAATGGAGAAAATGGGAATTAAAGGAAGGATGTTTAACTGGATTATGGATTTTTTGAAGGACCAGACTATTCAAGTTAGGGTGGGAACAAAATATTCAAGAGTATTGTTGGATTACAAATTTCTAAAAGGTTATGTATATTGTGATTTAGCAGGCAGCCCAAGCCCTGAGACAGTAACCTTTTGTCTTTATGTAGTTCCTGAACATCTGGCAGGTTTTCCCAAGTTAAGTGTGAAGTCTAAGCTCAAGGTACAACTGTGCCTATTGTTTAAGCACCTGTGCATTTGAATGACACTTGTATGCTAAATAGATCAAGGCTGGAAAAAAATCTTTAACTGAGCTGTTTTCCTGTACCACATTTGCATGCTTTGTTTAGATTGATTCCACCTCTATGTACTCCTCCTCCTTCAAACCTATATACTCTGCTGTGCTGAGATTTTGTCAGACTTTTTGAAGACTGCAGTGCAGAGCAGCGAGTATCTGAATAAAGAGAAACTTCTGCTTCAAGATATCCAAAAATGTCTCCTGGTCTCTAAGAAAAAAATTCACAACAGTATATACAACTGATAAATGAACTCCTCAAGGCAATGTTTGTAGCCCTATTCTGTTTAATATTATGATTAATGATATTTTCTTCAGTGTTAAAATTATAATAGGTCAATCTTTGTACACAGATGATGGGGCGTTATGGAAAAGAGGAAGAAATGTTATGAAAGTTGAAGAAAAAATACAGAAGGTTATTAATGATGTTGAGAAATGGGTGAATTGTTGTGGATTTAGATTTTAGTAAAACTGATGTAGTATGTTTCTCAAGAAAGAAAAAGAGACCCAAATTAAATCTTACAATGTATAAACAGGTGTTAGAACAAGTTTCAGAAATCAAGTTCTTCTGAATAATAATGGATTCTAAGGTAACATTTGGTTTTGCATACTCAAAATATTGTAAATAAGTGTAAGAAGGGAATTATTATACTCCGCTGCTTGGCTGGGACAGACTGGTATTAGGGGAAATACAGTTAAAACCCAAAGTGTAGGTGTGTGGTAATGAAGGCCAGGAGTCAGCGATGTAGTCAATTGAAGAAAATTTTACTGAAGAAGATAGTTTGCAGTTTCATCAGCAGAAGCCAGCTTCAGCACTCTCGACGGAGTTCATAGGCCACTCTGCGTACATGTTAAAATCACCAGTAGTTATACTCTAACACAAGTTGCTAACTACGCAAATACATAGGTCAGGAAGATTCTGATTGCTTCAAATCCAGATAAACTTAGTAAATCTCCACATATGGACGTCAAACTCAACGCATATCTATACATGCCAATGTAGTCAGCTCTGCTGTGCTCCTAGACAAAGACACAGAGACACACACACATACACTCGAACTCTTATCCATCTTCCAAGGTTGGCTGGTCCTGGCAGGGCTCTTATCAGTATGGTTGGTTACACATCCCACTATGTGAACAGCATCAAGGAAAAGACATACAAAATTAACTACAGTTTACTTTAATATCTGGTTAAAACTCTTAGATCTTTGTAACAGTTGTTCCGGTCACTCATGGATCTCCTAGGTCAGGGGTCCTCCTTGACCCCCCTCCACTTACATCGTGACACCTTGACCCTAGGAGAAAATAGAACTCAGCAGGAAAAAGACACACACACACACACACACTCTATTTGATCAAAGAAGGGTGAATGAGACAGATTACCCTTATTAACATCAAATCAACCGTATTAGAATCAAGAATATTATTAATCTTCATTAATGATTAGACAAATATTAATATAATTATGAAGGTCCAGATGGATTCAGGCGTCCACTCCTTCACTGGGGAGCCAACCGGATTACATTAAGAAGAATATACAGTGCTTTAATAAGATCTACGCAGCAGCATCGCAGATCAAAAGGATTGAAAGAGAACAATCTCAGGCTTTAAGAATTTGCTGTGGAGCTTTTAGAAGTTCTCCAGAAGCAGCTTTACAGGTGGAGATGAGAGAGATGCCTTTGGTAATTAGGTGGCAACAATTGAAAATGGTTTATTGTGTTTTAGTGAAAGGGCAGAAGATAAATGATGAAGACAAATGATGAAGCAAAAAAGACTGGAATTAATGATTACGAAATTAGTCCAATGGCTATAGCTGCCTGGTTTTTCCAGATGCCACTGGTTGGTTTGCAATTACTAGAAGAAATGAATAATCATCAAATAAGGATTTCAGAAGATTTGTTGGTGAGTCAGTATTTAGATGAGGAGTATCTGTACTGTACTGAATATATACTGATGTTCAAAAGATCCAGAATCTGGGAATACAGCTGCAGCAGTAGTTATTCCAGAACTGGACTGTAAAATAAGTAAAAGAACATCTAACTGTTTATCTGTTTATTCCTCAGAATTGATTGCAGTTCATTTGGCTCTTCAATGGGTAGAAGAGGTTTGTTTAAATCAAGTTGTTATTTGCACTGATTCTTTATCGAGCATTGTTAGTTTAAAAAAGTAAAATCTTACTCAAGACAGGACATTCTAATAGAAATCTTCCAGACTCTGTACAGAATCCAACATCTGGGAGTGAAAGTCTTCTTTTTATGGATTCCTGCTCATGTGGGGATTGTGGGAAATAAAACAGCGGACGGGTTGGCTAAAAAAGATTGAAAGTATTCTAGAGTAAATGTAAATGTCCCTTTGGGGAATGAAGGGGTTAATTAAAAAGATGGTAAAGAAAAGATGGCAAGAGATGTGCACACAGGAGGAAAAGGGAAGACATCTGTATGAAATAAATAACGAGGTAGGGAATATGAGACAGGTTTGTGGCAAAAGAAGGGATGACACAATAATATCACAACTCCGTATGGGCACACTGCATTAAATCAATCGCTTTTTAAAACTGGTAAACACGACACAGGATTGTGCAGTATATGTGAAATTACAGAAACAGTCGAACATGAAAGATGGAAGCAACCATACTGCAAAAAAAAAAAATCAAGGAAAGAACACCAAATCATTGATCAGTATATACAGTTGAGATGTTAGTTAATGTTATCTTAATGTCAATTCATTGAGTAGAACATACTAAGAAGGTTATAATGTGCACAGATATTTTATCAGTACTGATGTCACTGAAGTCCTTGTCATGTGAAGGAACAAGAAGTTAATCGTTTATCAAAGCAGGCACTGAAAAGAAAGAAAGGAGATCTATCTAATGAAACTAAGAGGTTTTTTGTTTTCCTTCTACATCAATGCTTCACACTCCACCCCAGTAGGTGGCGGAAATGCACCTAAAGCTGGTTTGCTGGTTTTGCGGAAGGTAAAAAAAAAAGAAATACAGGAAGAAGCTGCGTGCACTGATCAGAGCAACCATGGATTATGGTTGTATGGTTTACAGCTCGGCATCTAAATCCCAACTTAAAAAACTAGACAGTATTCAATCGCAAGCTTTGAGAATATGCTGTGGAGCAATGAAAACATCATCAAATAAAGCTGTGCAAGTAGAAATGAGTGAGCTGCCACTAGAGTTATGAAGATTAAAATTAAGGATAAGATATTGGGTTAGTGTTAAAGGACATTTAGGTGAACATCCAGTAAAAAGTGTATTGAGGGAATGTTGGCAATATGAGCAGGAAAAATTGATAAGTTTTGGCTGGATTGTAAACAAGGAAGCCCAGAGTATAGGAATCAATAACATTAGTATAGCACCGACAGTAGTAGTGTCAGCCTTTCCGCCTTGGTTTTTTCACAGGCCTCTAATCAATTTACAATTACACAGTAAGAAAAATAATAAAGACATGAACAAGTTAGAAAGCTCAGAAGTTCAGGATTATATTGAAAAAAACATATCAAAGTGAAATTCAAATATACACAGATGGATCAAAGGATCCGGAATCAGGGATAACGGCAGCAGCAATTTATATTCCTGTCTTCAAAGTTGAAATATTAAAGAGATTATCAAACAGTTTATCTGTTTTTTTCATCAGAGTTAGCAATAGCAATATCTCTGGCATTACAATGGATAGAGGAAGTACAGACAAAGAGAAATGTTATATGCACAGACTCATCAGCAACCTTAGATAGTTTGATTAGTGGAACATCACTAGCTAGACAAGATATTTTGTTTATGAAGTGTTACAAAGCTTGTTCAGGTTAAGACAAAGTGGACTAATAGTCAAATTTCTGTGGATTCCATCACACACATGAGTTAAAGGAAATGAGAAGGCAGATCAACTGGCTAAAATGGCTTTAAAAAAGTCAGAAATCGAAGTAAAGGTTACATTAAGCAAATCAGAAGTTAAAAGTATGACAGCATGTGAAGTAAGAAAAAGATGGCAAAAGGAATGGGAATGTGAATCAACTGGGAGACATTTATACAAGATACAACAAACAGCTGGAAAAAGAGAAAAAGTGTTGGAAACGGGAAGGAAGATGCAATGATCACAAGAATGTGTATAGGACATTTTTTTTTAATAATATAAAATAGGAAAATATGAAAATGGAAAATGAGACAAGTGTGGACAGGATGAAAATATTGAACATGTAATAATGGAGTGTGAGCTTACGGAAGGCAAAGATTCAGTTAACTAAGGCATTAAATAAGTTGGGGATAGACAAAACATCAGTGCAGGTGTTGTTAGGAGATGGATCAAAACAAATAGAAATATTCCACGATTTATTTATTTTTCTGAAAGAGATTGTTTTGATCAATAGAATTTAATTTATGTTGATATAAGTGTGTATGTACACACAAGTAAAAAAAAAAAAATATTTCTCTGTCTTTCTTTACCCCCTCCTTTCTCTCCCCTCATCCTTACTAAAGTAAGTAATTAACATTTCCAATCCAACCATCAAGTGCTCCACACTCCAGTCCAGTAGGTGGCGGGAATGCTTCTTTAAGTTGGTTTGCCAACCGCCATTAAACCCCACAAGAAGAAGGAGGAGGAAAACGCTGCAGTCGCCATTATCGTCTTCTGTGTTCGTCTGTTTTCTGTCATATTTAGAAAATGTTATTGTAAGAATTCTTCTTCCGTAGCATAAATTGGTAAATTAAATATGTCGTTTAGTCACGATCAGTATAATCAATCAGTTGATCTGTGTTTGGTTCAGGTCATAATTTTCGCGGTCACTCATGAGGGTGTGGTTCGGAAATAACTGTTATTATAACTGTTATTATAACTGTTATTAATAATACACATCCAAATCGGTTTTGTCTGGAATCCACAACATGAAGAAGATTTTCAGACCTGCTCTGTTTGTGTTACTAATGTGTGGTAAGTGTGTGATTTCTGATTATTCAACAACACTTTCACTTTCACTTTCTACAAAAACCGTTATAAAGTTGGTTCGACGTTGATGACAGATATTCAGTCGTGAAAAACTAAAATACATTCTTAGTAAATGAGTACAATTATATACACAATGTCTTTTCAGAATGTAGAACTGAACACACATCACAGTTTATTTGTTTTAATCCTCATCGATATGTTGAAACACATAAATGTTTTAGCAGCGTCGAGCTTGTGTTTAGGTCAGCAAGGGACCGTCTACAAAGTACATGTGAGAGGATAAAACGAATAATGTTTCCCATCGGAATGTGTTATTTTTTTTTAGTTAACAAAACAAGAGCAATGTGTGCACCAATGTGATAAAGATATAAAGACAAACATTTATAACACTCACTTGCATTTAAATAAGAAATACTATAAACATGTGATTGTGGTTATATATTATTACTATTATTTAATAAATAAAATGAATAAAAGCAAAACAATATTAAATATCATTAATGATTCCATAATCCAGTGGTTATGCAGTGGGATTATTCCAGCTCCTTGTGAGAACATTTTAATGTTCACTGTATTCACAGAACTATGACACCAAAAAGTTGTTATTGAAATAAACCAATAAATAAATTCATTTAAAATAAATACACTTCTGTATCACCTTCATGGTGTGTGTCTTGTTTCTGTTTTTATAAGAACATTTTTATATTTGTTTTAGTCACAGAACTATAATAAAACACCCCAGCTAGAAATGTTATTGTTGTAATAATACTCAGATAACATTATTGTATGTTCTGGTAATGTTTTCAGTGGCAAGTTTTAGTTCCCAGAATATAAAAGGTAGAATAACATTCTCTAAAACATTCTACAAATGTTTATTAATAACAACATTATCCACTAACATTTTAATAGATTTAAGTGGGAATCTTCACATTGGATATTGGATGTGGACTCATATGTTGCTCAGAAGTCAAATTTAGGTTGAAAGTAAAAACCCAACCTTTATTTACACAAGGTCTTATTGAGTTTAACAGAGGTTTAAATGTCGATGTCCTTTTGAAAGTAATAGTTTGGTTTGATGTCACCATTATGATGAGAAGTGTTTGCTTTAGTTGAGCAAAACTGACTCCTGACTTTTCAACATTATTCTTTAGCTGCTGTAATTGTGTTTGTTATGGCAAAAACAGCATGAGAGAATGTGTTCAGCTGATGGTCATCTATGATCATAGTAATCTTATTTTATCTAGAGTAATTTGATTGTACATTGTGGTGTCTCAATAATTCGGTAAAACTGATATTAAACAGAATTTTAATTAGAAAATTTTTAAGTTTTAAAGCCAACAAAGTTTCTTTTTGTTTTTAGAGAATGTAATCCTTTTAGTAGAGAATATAATGGGAACTAAAATAAAACCTGCCGCTGAAAACGAATATGAAATATTTCTAGCTGGGACATACTATTAAAAATGAAAGCAATACATAATTTAGTTTAAAATAAATACAATCTTCTATCTCAGCTTCAAAGTCTATGTCTTGTTACAGATTTAATAAAGAACATTTTGCAGTAGTTTTCATTGTCAAAAGTGATGCAGAAGTCACGCTATTGATATAAAAAAAATAACTTGTGAAATCTTCCAGAGTGTCCTGTATTACTGCCCCCTAGAGGAACATACTGCTGTTTTGACTGAGTTTGACATTCAAACTTATAAATTAATTTAAAATCAGTACAGTTTTCTATTTCAACTTTAAAAGGTGTGTCTTGTTTCTGATTCTCAAATGCACATTTCAGTTCAGGTTTTACTGTCATATGTCATTCAGGACACATGATATTAAATTAAAAATTAAATCTGTCAATAAATTAATTTAATTGCATGCAGTTTTCCATCACAACTCCAAAAGCTGTGTGTTGTTACTGGTTTCTAGAAGAACATTTTAATGTTGGTTTCAGTCACAGAATTATAAGAGAACACATGCAATTGAAACTGAATTTACAATTCAATACATCAATTAGACAAAAAAATATATTTTTAATATATTTTATTAATTTAATATATAATATTAAATTAATATATAATATATTTTATTTTATTGATATATAATACATAAATTATATGAGTATGGAACAATACAAATTACAATGTAGCAAAATACAATGTAGCTCTAGATATAAATAAATAAACATACATACATCAATATTTCATTATGTATTGTGACTTCTACATCACTTCTGACAATGAAAATTACTGCAAAATATTGTTTATTAAATCTGTAAAACAGCCTTTAAACCTGAGACAGAAGCTTTTATTTATTTTTAACTAAATTATGTATTACTTTCATGTTCAATAGTATGTGTTCTATTACAGTTACGTGGCTAAAATCACCATCAAAATGTTCTTATAGGAATCTGTAATAAGTCACATTCTTCAGATTTGAGAAAGAAAACTGCAATCATTTTAAATGAATTTATTAACAGATTTGAATTTAATTCAATAGCATGTATCCTGATTTACACATGACAGTAAAACTTGCATGGAAATGCTCTTTTAGGCCCAAGGAACAAGACACACCTTTTGTGTGTTGAAGATTTAAAACTGTATGGATTTTAAATGATTTTCTTTTTAATAGTTGAATGTCAAACTCAGTCAAAACAGCAGTATGTTCCTCTAGGGGGCAGTAATACAGGACACTCTTTGGAAGGTTTCACAAGTGATTTTTTAATGTCAATATTGTGACTTCTGCATCACTTTTGACAATGAAAACTACTGCAAAATATTGTTTATTAAATCTGTAACAAGACACAGCCTTTGAAGCTGAGATAGAAGATTGTATTTATTTTTAACTAAATTATGTATTGCTTTCATGTTCAATAGTATGTGTTTTATTATAGTTCTATGACTAAAACCACCATCAAAATGTTCTTCTAGGAATCAGTAACAAGACACATTCTTTGAAATTGAGATGAAATACTGTATGTTTTGTAAATGAATGTGTTAACAGATTCAAATTTAATTCAATAGTGTACATCCTGATTTACATTTGATAGTGAAAGATGTCTGTAAATATTGATCTGTGAACAAGTAACAAGACACAGCACCTGGAGTTTACATATCACACTGTGTGCATCCTAAAATTAATTTATTTACACTTCTGAATGTCAAATTTGGTCAAAACAAGTTCAGTATCTTCCTGTAGGGGGCGGTAAACTGCACAATCTTTGTCAGGCTTTAAAAGCTTTTTCTCAGTGGTTTCATTTCAATAACTTTTGTTGTGCTATAGATCTGTGAATAAAACATATATCTAAATGTTCTTTTATGAACCAGTAATAAGACACACCCCTTAAATTTGAGATTTATGTTTTATACATTTCACAAGTGAAGCATTTAGATGAAATAATTGTACTTTTTGCTCTTCGTTTTGCACTTTGCAGACGGTCCCTATCCTGCACTATTACATTATAAGCTCTTTCAGTTACAGCAGATTAAAACAAATAAAACATATTGTGTGTTTTCTTCTACATTTGGAAACAGTTAGAACACAGTATGTTTCTTGTCATTGTGCTCAATCGTTAAAGAACTATTGAAGATTTACAAGACTGAATCTCTGACAAATGTCAAACGTCAGACATTCAACCAACTTTATATCGGTCTCATCGATATGTTGCAACTAGGGATGTAACCATTACCGGTTTGGCAATAAATCATGATAAAATTCTCCATGGTTAGTATTACCATTTCATATTTTAATTATCATTAAAACCGTATTTGATTACCGCAATTTGAACAACTGATGATACATAAATACAGTACAGCATAAAGCACAGTTTTAAGTAACAGTCTCATTTGTGCATGGCACGCGGAGTAGTTTCGTCTTGTGTAAAAAAGGCGGTGGTTGTATTAATAGAGTGGTAAAGGCATAGGCCAGTCCCCACGGAAATAATCGAGCACCACGGAAAAACATGAGATAGTCTCTGTTCATTTTAAGCAATAAGAAATACATTGCAGCTTTATTCTCGTTTTCATAGTTGATTTAAAGCCATTTTTGGCATTATTTTAATGGCAAATGTCATTATTGTATGACAGGGTGCAGCACGAATCCTCTCAGCTTGTAGCAGGCTTCTTCTCCCATATGATTAGATATTACGTATGTGCGCTCAAACACTGTCCTGTATACGCGTGAGTAAGTGCTTATTGTAAACAGGTATTTATTCAATAATTTTATTTAGTGAAGCACAACCCTCATAGACAGAATGTGTGTATTATTTGGTAACTAACGTATTTGCAGGCCGTACGTTTCACTTTGCAATTGGGGGTTGGGCCCCACCGGCAGAAACATAAATCGGGAATTATAATGAATGCTTGAATTAATTAATTATATGAATCTTCCTCTAAGGTTCGGACTTTCTTCAGAAAAGATTCAATGTCATTTTGTTTTCACCTTCGCTCCATGTAATATCTACAGCAGTCGCAATGCTGCTTTATCCACGGAGTTCACGGCAACAGCTGTAATTCAGCTTTTCCATAAGCGCCATCTAGTGCCATACAGTGGATTTACAGAGACTTACATTTACATTCAGCTTGTGTGCAGTTTTTGTCTGGCCAAAAAACAATGAATTTGCATGCCCTGCTGTAACCTAAATTTTGACCGGTTGATGGAAAAACAAACTTAATTCAAACCAGTTATCTAGATTATTTATGGAACAGATAAGATACATATGATAATTTATTAAATCAATTATCATTTTGACTTAACCCTTTTCTTTATTTAAAGTCTGAAATGTGATTTTTTTTTTTTTCTTTTTTTATGAAACTTTTTCCACAGCTTTATTTAAAAATTAACATTAGATATCTGAGCATGCCATTAGTTAAACTGTTGTCAGTCATGTTGTTATTTAAATGAATAATTATGCAAACAAAAATTAAATTATTTGTTGTTTGTTAATTTTAAATACAAAACTTGCTGACGTGATTTATGTGTCAGTACTTTTTGAACATTTCCAGTACATTTTAACAATAACGTGATAATATTGATAACCGTCATCATTTTGGTCACTATAATTGTGATATGAAATTTTCATCCCGTTACATCCCTAGTTGCAACACATAAAGGCGGTGCAGTAAAGTTGGTTTTATGACCGATATAAAGTTGGTTCAACGTTTGACGTTGGATGTTAGACGGATATTCAGCCGTGAAAAACATTCTTAGTAAATGAGTACAATTGTATACTTCAGGACACATGATATTGAATTAAAATTTAAATCTGTCAATACATTAATTTAATTGCATGCATTTTTCCATCTCAACTTCAAAAGCTGTGTCTTGTTACTGGTTTCATTTTCAATAGTATGTGTTTTATTATAGTTATGTGGCTAAAACCACCACCAAAATGTTCTTCTAGGAATCAGTAACAAGACACATTCTTTGAAGTTAAGATAGAAGAGTGTATGTACTTTACATTAATTGACCTACTCATTGATATTTCAATATCATGTGCTGTGTTATAGTTTTGTGAATAAAACCAACATTTAAATGTTCATCTATGAACCAGTAACAAGACACAGCCTTTGAAATTGAGATGAAATACTGTATGTTTCAAAAATGAATGTGTTAACAGATTCATATTTTAATTCAATAGTAAATCATCCTGATTTACATTTGATAGTAAAAGATGGCTGTAAATATTGTTCTTTGAACAAGTAACAAGACACAGCACCTGGAGTTTACATATCAAACTGTGTGCATCCTAAAATTAATTTATTTACACTTCTGAATGTCAAATTTGGTCAAAACAAGTTCAGTATCTTCCTGTAGGGGGCGGTAAACTGCACAAGCTTTGTCAGGCTTTAAAAGCTTTTTCTAATGGTTTCATTTCAATAACTTTTGTTGTGCTATAGATCTGTGAATAAAACATATATATAAATGTTCTTTTATGAACCAGTAATAAGACACACCCCTTAAATTTGAGATTTATCTTTTATACATTTCACAAGTGAAGCATTTAGATGAAATAATTGTACTTTTTGCTCTTCGTTTTGCACTTTGCAGACGGTCCCTATCCTGCACTATTACATTATAAGCTCTATCAGTTACAGTAGATTAAAACAAATCAAACATATTGTGTGTTTTCTTCTACATTTGTAAACAGTTAGAACACAGTATGTTTCTTGTCATTGTGCTCAATCGTTAAAGAACTATTGAAGATTTCCAAGGCTGAATCTCTGACAAATGTCAAATGTCAAACATCGAACCAACTTTATATCTGTGGTTTTATGTTGGACATTCATTAGACATTTGATCTTTACTTCAGCATTAATTTTTATGTAATCGAATAATAGTCATGGATCATGCTTTATCTTGTTCAGATCACGTTTAAAAGCATAATATCAAAATTAATAATAATATTATTCGACGATGTAACTGTTTTATGCATCTGAAGTGAAAAAGTCCTTACAACGATCCCCACTTGCGCACGTCAAGTTAGGGAGCGTCTCAAAAGTGCAAAATCCACTTATAACCTTGGTTAAATATGTGCATTTTCCATAATAAAACAGTAATACCATGATCCTTTTACATGTGTAGTTCATGTTAGCAAGTTGATTGAGTGCAGATAAGGATTATTTTTTACATTTTAAATGATTAATGTATCTGTTATGAATATGTAGCTTAAGAAAACTGCATACCTAATGAACTAAGTTTATTTAACGCTGGGTTGTTTTATCTAAATGGCTCAAATCACCTACAGTGTATTTCTACATACATGCAGCATTAGATGAAAAAATATTTTGTGCATCTATTATTCATTTTTAAAATCTTAAGTCCTATATAACTTCCTGGTCATGTGACCCGATGATGTCACACCAGTTGTAATATCTTCACACAATCCTGACACGCATCATACATGACTTGGATTTTGGAAATATGATTTTGTGTATTTTTAATGATTTTTTTAAAATATTCAAATCTATATAACTTCCTGGTCATGTGACTCGATGATGATGTCTTGTTTGTGGAACTATGTCTTTGGCTATTTTAAATTAGTTTTTTGTTTTTTTTTTTCAATCATTTGCTTGTGTGTGTGTGTGTGTATATATATATATATATATATATATATATACAGGGGTTGGACAATGAAACTGAAACACTGCCCAATATAGTGTTGGAGGTCTCATGGCTTTCATATTTGTGCAGTCTTGTGGCCAATCCACTAATTGCACATTACACCAATAAGAGCAGAGTGTGAAGGTTAACTATGTGCACCCAGTGGTTCAAACATTGTACCCTGAAGATGGTGTCGTGTATCAGGATGATAATGCACCAAGACACACAGCAAGACTTGTGACTGAGTGGTTTGATGAACATGAAAGTAAAGTTGAATATCTCCCATTGCCTGCACAGTCCCCAGATCTGAATATTATCAAGCCACTTTGATATGTTTTGGAGGACCGAGTCAGGAAATGTTTTTCTACAAGACCATCATGTAGTGACCTGGCCACTGTTCTACAAGAGGAATGGTTTAAAATCCCTCTGGCTACTATGCAGGACTTGTATTTGCCATTCCCAAGCTGATATGATGCTGTATTGACCACAAAAAAAGGCCCAACACCATATGAATTGTGGCCTAAAACCAGGTGTTTCAGTTTCATTGTCCAACCCCTGTATATATATATACACACACACACACGCACACACATATGTATGTTCTATATATACAGTGGTGGCCAAAATGATTAGAACACTCGTATTTCCACTAGTTAAAAAATAAATATTACATTATAAATATAGGCACATAATATAGCAATGTAAATAGTTTTGTATGAAAAAATGTTTGTAAATATGACCCAGACTTGTGTAACAATATCAGGTCACATGGCCAAACAGTAAAAAAGTGTTCAATAATTCACATAAGAATCTAAAAACAACAAAAAAATATTAAGCAGCACAACTGTTTTCAACATTGATAATAAATCAGCATATTACAATGATTTCTGAAGGATCATGTGACACTGAAGACTGGAGTAATGATACTGAAAATTTAGCTTTGCATCACAGGAATACATTATATTTTAAATTATATAAAAAAAAAAAAAAAAAAAAAAAACATTATTTTATAATTGTAATAATATTTTGCAATATTGCTGTTTGTTTCTGTATTATTAATCAAATAAATGCAGCCTTGATGAGCTGCATGTGATTCAAATGCATCAGTCATACGTGAATGAAACAGGTAAAGTTGACGTAATATTTCCCAGTGTTAAACAAACCCTGCTCAGTGTTCATGTGTTTCCACACTACAGAGTGTTCAAGTAGCATTGACACAGTGTTGGAGTTAAGGAGATCATTATGTCATGATTGACCAATAATGATCAACACCTGCTGTTTACAAGCAGAATCACAGAAGGAAAGAGAAACACGAGAACTGACTTCAGCCAGAAGAAATCAACTGAAATAAAACAAGACATTAAATCTCTCGAGATCTGATTAAACAAACAGTTTTACCAGCTTCACTCATTATTAACCAGATTGACTTTATTTCTGTCAGACGTCTAGAGAAGATCTTATTGAGAATTAACAGGTTGTTTTGTTTCATTTGAAATCACCATCAAGGAGACCAGTGTTTCCTTTTGTTGGGCTCTTGACCCTTGACATGTTGTTGTTTATAATATGCTGGTTACCTTAATTGTGTGTTTGTAGAAAACACATTTAGATAAGCTGGTAAAGCTAATTAATAAAAAATAATAAATAAATAATAATGATAATAATGTGTATGTGTATAAATAAGGCGAAGTTCAATTTCTGAGTATATGGTAGTGATGGGAAGTTCGGATCATTTTACTGACTCAGTCCTTTGAGTCTCGTTCAGCAAAATGAACAAATCTTTTTTTGAGTCATTTTGCTCATTTTAGCAAAATATAATGAAAATGTTACGTTTTACCTCCCTAACACATCTACTGCTTACACAAACAGCGATCACACTACAAACAAGACAAAACTATAACAAATCATTCAAGAACGACCCATCACTAGTATATGGATGTTATATTTCTTCAACAGTATTGTGCAAGTCAGATAATCTGAGTAAACTGAAAAGTCACTTTGTGCCCAAAATGTTTTCATCTGCAGTAATGGAAAGACCACAGACAACAAGAATCAGCATCTGAATCTCAACAGTGGTGATAGTCAACAAAATGTTGAATGGTGCAATGCATGCTGGGTACCAGTTTAGTGCAAGACTCTCCCATGTATCCCAGCATGCATTGCAGCATGACTATTCAATGCAGCTGAATTGTCTGATTTTATTTTATTCTTACTATTTGTTCTTATGTTTTTTTTTGTTTGTTTTTTTGTGTGTGACTTTTTATCAGGTTGTTTTTTGATGTTCAGAGATTTAACTGAATATTTTGTTGATTGTCACCGTTGTTGAGAATCATACACTGATTCTTGATGTCTGTGTGTATGTTATGAGTTCAGACTCAAAATAAATGCTTTATGCACAAAATATTTTTTAAATCTCTTATGTTAACTACAACAACAATACAAGTTTAAAAAGAAAACATACGACCACAATTTAGGTTAAATGGCTATGCACACAGTTATATCAACATCACACTACTACCACTATTTTTTTTCTGTGTTTTACAAACACACAGTCTAAACAACCAAAAAAGAAGAATAAAACTGAAGGGAACATGTCAAGGGTAAAGAGCCCAGCAAAAGGAAACACTGGTCTCCTTGATGGTGATTTCAAATGAAACAAAACAACCTCTGTTAATTCTCAATAAGAGTTTTTCTACAAGTCTGACAGAAATAAAGTCAGTCTGGTTAATAATGAGTGAAGCTGGTAAAGCTGTTTGTTTAATCAGATCTCGAGAGATTTAATGTCTGGTTTTTTGTTCAGCTGATTTTTTCTTCAACTGTGGCTGAAGTCAGTTCTTGTGTTTCTCTTTCCTTCTGTGATTCTGCTTGTAAACAGCAGGTGTTGATCATTATTGGTCAATCATGACATAATGATCTCCTTAACTCCAACACTGTGTCAATGCTACTTGAACACTCTGTAGTGTGGAAACACATGAACACTGAGCAGGGTTTGTTTAACACTGGAAACTATTACATACATTTTGACTGATGCATATGAATCACATTAAGTTTATTAATGCATCTATGTTAAATCTATGTAATCTAATTAGATAGAAAATGTGTGTGCAATTGCATTACATAGTTTAAATTTAGAGCTAAACATTTTTGGAGTGCAAGTGCATTTTCATTTTGAGTTTGAATCTTAAAAATAAGACTTCAGCATTTAGAACATTTACATAATGAATATGATATGTAGCTCGCAGGAAAATAAGGTTTATGAAATAAATATCACTTTCCTTTTCACAATTATGAAAACAAAAAAAAGAATTATATATGTAAATTTGAAATCAGGATTCACATAACATTTGATAAAACAAAGAATATCATCAAAATATCATTGTATGAGCAATTCTAAAATAAATAAAGATGTTTCAGAACAGCTGGAATATCATTCTTAAGGCTTATAGGAGAGCACTTATCTGCAGAAAATCTATTAATCAACTTATGTAGCTTTAACTTATCAATGTCACTTTTCTCATGTTGTTAGTTATCAGATATTTGCGAGATAAGGACCAAACTTTCTTCAAAATGATTCTAGTTGAAGATTGAATAAGGCACAGAAACAGTCTCCTCCTGAAACAAAACTCATTTTCTCATTGCTTTTTGATTTAGATGATGAAAGTCACTGTTTACTTTTATAAATATCTTACATAGATCCAATGAGTGACAGAGATTGGAGGGGGAAAAAAAACCTTAAAAGCATGAGAACTGCATGTGGCACTGCATCAGCAACAATCACAAACTCTTTTGGACTAACAGGAATTCCATGCTTATCTGCGAAAAATATCAAATATGATATGGATTTTCATCATGCTTTAATTACACATTAATAAAAAACTTAAACCACCTATAGTTTGGAGAAAAATAAAAAAATAATAATAACATTAGGGATCAGATTCCATATAGATGACAGCTCATTGATACAGTACTTTATCCAATTTATTATTGTTTATTATTGTAAAGGCATAATGTGTGTCAGGTAGAGGTCGACCGATGTATTGGTTTTGCCGATTAATCGGCACCGATAGTTGATTGGCGGAACTATCGGTTATTGGCAAAAATCCATGCCGATAGTTTTTTCCGGGTTGTGTCTGTTGCTGGAGCAGCTGAGAAGCTCGTCATTATACAGGTCCTTCTCAAAAAATTAGCATATTGTGATAAAGTTCATTATTTTCTGTAATGTACTGATAAACATTAGACTTTCATATATTTTAGATTCATTACACACAACTGAAGTAGTTCAAGCCTTTTATTGTTTTAATATTGATGATTTTGGCATACAGCTCATGAAAACCCAAAATTCCTATCTCAAAAAAATAGCATATTTCATCCGACCAATAAAAGAAAAGTGTTTTTAATACAAAAAAAGTCAACCTTCAAATAATTAAATATTAGGTCGGGAATCCTTTTGCAGAAATGACTGCTTCAATGTGGCGTGGCATGGAGGCAATCAGCCTGTGGCACTGCTGAGGTGTTATGGAGGCCCAGGATGCTTCGATAGCGGCCTTAAGCTCATCCAGAGTGTTGGGTCTTGCGTCTCTCAACTTTCTCTTCACAATATCCCACAGATTCTCTATGGGGTTCAGGTCAGGAGAGTTGGCAGGCCAATTGAGCACAGTAATACCATGGTCAGTAAACCATTTACCAGTGGTTTTGGCACTGTGAGCAGGTGCCAGGTCGTGCTGAAAAATGAAATCTTCATCTCCATAAAGCTTTTCAGCAGATGGAAGCATGAAGTGCTCCAAAATCTCCTGATAGCTAGCTGCATTGACCCTGTCCTTGATAAAACACAGTGGACCAACACCAGCAGCTGACATGGCACCCCAGACCATCACTGACTGTGGGTACTTGACACTGGACTTCAGGCATTTTGGCATTTCCCTCTCCCCAGTCTTCCTCCAGACTCTGGCACCTTGATTTCCGAATGACATGCAAAATTTGCTTTCATCCGAAAAAAGTACTTTGGACCACTGAGCAACAGTCCAGTGCTGCTTCTCTGTAGCCCAGGTCAGGCGCTTCTGCCGCTGTACACACGCACACGCCTGTACGCGGTGGCTCTGGATGTTTCTACTCCAGACTCAGTCCACTGCTTCCGCAGGTCCCCCAAGGTCTGGAATCGGTCCTTCTCCACAGTCTTCCTCAGGGTCCGGTCACCTCTTCTCGTTGTGCAGCGTTTTCTGCCACACTTTTTCCTTCCCACAGACTTCCCACTGAGGTGCCTTGATACAGCACTCTGGGAACGGCCTATTCGTTCAGAAATTTCTTTCTGTGTCTTACCCTCTTGCTTGAGGGTGTCAATGATGGCCTTCTGGACAGCAGTCAGGTCGGCAGTCTTACCCATGATTGCGGTTTTGAGTAATGAACCAGGCTGGGAGTTTTTAAAAGCCTCAGGAATCTTTTGCAGGAGTTAATTAGAGTTAATTAGTTGATTCAGATGATTAGGTTAATAGCTCGTTTAGAGAACCTTTTCATGATATGCTAATTTTTTGAGATAGGAATTTTGGGTTTTCATGAGCTGTATGCCAAAATCATCAATATTAAAACAATAAAAGGCTTGAACTACTTCAGTTGTGTGTAATGAATCTAAAATATATGAAAGTCTAATGTTTATCAGTACATTACAGAAAATAATGAACTTTATCACAATATGCTAATTTTTTGAGAAGGACCTGTACACCAAAGTCCCTATAGTCTTTGTTATACAGCAGGAGAGCGGCCTCTAGTGGCGGAAATCACTGACAGCACGTGCCGTCACTGTGCACAGCACAGAGCGGGACACTTCAAAGGCGGATTTAAAACATTGACAACGAAATGTTGTGTACAGTATACTGTAGTGCATGTTTTCATGTCATTACGAAGTAAACAAGATATGTGATTGCGGTTATATATTATTAATATTAATAAATAAATAAAATGAATAAAAGCAAAACAATATTAAATATCATTATCATTCCATAATCCAGTGGTTATGCAGTAGGATTATTCCAGGTCCTTGTAAGAACATTTTAATGTTCACTGTATTCACAGAACTATGACACCAAAAAGTTGTTATTAAAATAAACCAATAAATAAATTAATTTAAAATAAATACACTTCTGTATCACCTTCATGGTGTGTGTCTTGTTTCTGTTTTTATAAGAACATTTTTATATTTGTTGTGTATGTAGGGGACAAAGTTGCTGAAATAATCTGATATGTTCAGCTCCGTCTTTCTTTTACCTGCGCTTACACTTTTGACACGATTCTCTCACTGATAAATGTTTTGTCGTGTGATGTGTTTATAGAACCAATCAGATAAGACTAAATGGAGTTCACGAGAGTCTCATTTGATTGGCTAGAGAAAGGTGGTGGCCCCGCCCTCCCCCTCACGCTTGCAAAACTCAGTGAGTGAGAGAATCGTGACAAAAGTGTAAGCGCAGATAAAAGAAAGACGGAGCTGAACATATCAGATTATTTCGGCAACTTTGTGTCCTACATACACAACAAGTCATTTAGACATTTACAACAGTTTGTTTTTCACACATACAGATTGGTTCTACGCAGTCAATCTGTTTTGCGGATCTTTAAACTGTTGTTTTCGTGTGTAAATCACTGTCCACAGGCTTGCAGTGCTTTTGACCGTATTTTAGCGAAAACAACGTGTCAAAAGTGTGAGCGCGGAGAAATGAAAGTCAGAAGAATGCAGATCGTATTTATTTTGTGAAAACAGAAAGCTGCAGTTTCACAATACATGAATTACACTTACCAGTAATAGTAAAATACTGCAAATCTTTTTCTTTTTTCTTACGCTTGAAATGTGATTTACACTTTTACAAAGCTTCTCTTGCGCATGCAAATTTAATTTAACTTACAGTCTTATGTACACTTACACAACGCCTACTCTTCACATGCAAATCTTTATACCATTATCTCCATACCTTTTATTGCCGAGTGTGTTTCACACACAAGGAATTCATCTTGGTGTTCGGAGCTTCCAGAAATATAAACAATTTAATTTACATTCCAGTGAATCAAACACTCATTACATTACGTGTTTTTTTTTTTTCAGTAAAAATAGAAAAGATAGTAATTTACTCTAAAGAAACAGGATTCTCTAAATTATCATTATTGCAATAAATACCTGAAATTATTGTGATAAATTAAGTCCATAGATACCACTTTCACTTGTTTTCTACCATCTGTCTAAGATCTTATTGACAATTAACACAAAAGAATTGTGGAAGTACTTACTTATGCTGCTCTATTGAGAAAGAAATATATCAAAAATAGTTTTCCTGATAATAACAATATTAAAAAAAGATGTGTTTTAATTTAAGTTAAAAAAAAAAAAAAAAAATCAATGCAGTGTTTGTGATTGAAAAATCTCTGCATAAGTTTCATTTTGGCTATTAAGACACACTTATACACTTGACAGACAAACCTCATCAGTGGTGACAAACAATCATGGATGAGTTTGGTACTATGTACCCAGCATGCCTTGCAGCATGAAGTGTTTCAGTTGATTGTCACCATTGTTGAGATTCATATGTGGATTGTTGATGTCTCTGTGTGTCCTACTCATACAATAGGTTGAAGATTTATGTATATGTTGTTAAAAGACAGTTGTAATTTTTTTTAGTGTTATGTTTTCTCATTGGTTAGTAGATTCATGTTATTTTTTAATAGTTTTTTGTTGTAAAGCTGCAGTGTGGTTTAATGTATTCCTGTAAACATGTTTGGGGTGGTCTAACAGAGAAGTGGACAGACACTGTCAGACTGTTGCTGTGACATGATGATGACAATTACATCTGTTCAGTGTCATTAACAGCTGTTTCTTCTGTTTGTGTTTGTTCTGCAGGTGTGTTTGGTGCTGATGAAGATCAACTGAAGGCAGTGATGGAGGGAGATTCTGTCACTCTAAACCCTGATCCTGCTCAAATACAGGGATTTATTGATATAGAGTGGCGGTTTAAAGATAACACGAGTCCCATTGCTTATACTAATGGAGTTAAACCCACATATTCTGAAGATGAGATATTCAGAGACAGACTGAATCTGAACCAGACAGGATCTCTGACCATCACAAACATCAAAACCAAACACTCTGGACTTTATCATCTACGGATGGAACGCAACAGTGGACGCTTAAATGTGGATTACACTGTTACTGTCAGTGGTGAGGAGATCATTCATGTGCTGCTATAAGAATTATATAAGAATTATCAGTCAGAGTGATTGACTGCATATTGTTGTACATGTCACAATATATATGTTTTAAATAATCCACATGTGCCATATGCTGTGTAAAATATATTTAATCTTTGTGAATCTGATTCTTGTAGAGTCTCCGTCTGTTATTGATGCTGTTAAAGGTGAAATGAAGATGGAGTCAGTGACAGAGGGAGATCATGTCACTCTTCAGACTGATGTTACTGAACTACATGGAGATGAGCTGATAGTGTGGAGGTTTGGAGATGAAGGGAAACTCATCGTTAAAACTGATATAGAGGCTAAGAGCTCACCGTTATATACTGATGAGAGATTGAGAGACAGACTGGAGCTGGATCATCAGACTGGATCTCTGATCATCACAAACAGCAGAATCACAGACTCTGGACTCTATAGAGTGAAGATCAGCAGCAGCAAACAGACTCTGTACAAGAGATTCACTGTTACTGTCAGTGGTGAGGAACACAAGCTTTCTGAGAGAATGATTGTTCATCAGCTGTGAACCGATTACATTACATTCATACACTCATTATGACTAATCAAACTTTCCTTATAAAATACTTGAGTGTAAACTGATGCTTACAGTATGTTAAAGATCTCATAACTTCTTCCTGAAGCAGAACTATTATTAGCTAAAACAGCTTCCCAGATAGCAACATATTGTCAGCCCAGATCCGGCCCACATCTGGCACATGTGGCATGATGATCTGGCCCACATGCAGCGTGGAATGATGGCACTTGGGTGGACCGATCCTGTTTGCCAGATCTGGGCCAAAAGCAGGCCATAGCAATGCCACATGTCAGCCAAGAGCAGAGAAATAAACCACACTGGACCTTATCTGAGCCACAAAATCTGTGTATATTTAATATGGAGTCATCTCAGCGTTAATAAGCACATTAACAAGCAGAATCACTGAAGGAAAGAAGAGAACAGAAAACAAGAGACAAACAGAAACACAACTACTGACTACAGCCACAGCCTTAGATGAAATCAGCTGAAGATAAAAGACATTAAATCTCTGAAGATCTCAGCAGAGGAGGATTAAACAACTCCACAAATAGCTTCACCAGCTTCACTTATTACTGACCAGATTTACCTTTTTTCTGTTAGAGGTCTACAGAAGTTCTTATTGAGAATTAGTAGGGGCTTAAATATTCCACTTGAAGTCACCATGATAGTGATTAGCGTTTCCATTAATTAATTGGGCTCTTAACTCTTTTTTCTTAAGCGTTTGTCTTATTTGACTGTTGTGAAAATGTGGTTAACAAACACATTTGTAGTGCATGATAATTTTGTCATTGGTGGCTTCACAATTATCATATAACCGACTGATTCACTGAACACATTTGATTGTAGTAGTTGTGTAGTTTAATGTTTTCACATTGTAAAACTGCATTATTGCAACATCAGTTTGAAAAATTTATTTAAAAAAGGACAAAAGTTTGAACAAGGCTATCACACACAGATATCAGCAATCAGCATATGAATCTCAACAATGGTGACAGATAATCAGATCAGTTCTGGACATCACAAAAGGCTGCATTATTCGTTCATGCTGTGATGCAAGTTTTGCACACTTTTTATTGTCACCATTGTTGAGGTTCATATGTTGATTTATGATGGCTTTATGTGTTCATAAAATTTAACCTTTTGTAATTTTTTTTTTTAAACTGGTTCTGCAAGACTACAGACAGTTTCATACTATGAATGTATTTTTCCACAACATAATTGTAAAAGCTATATGACATTGAATCAGGCTCATTCGTTCAATATTACAACCATCAATAGCTTTTCATTGATTTCATTTTGTCTTTATTTGTTATTGCTTAGAGTTTTCACAAACACACCATCACAGCAATTGACAAAGATAAACTTTTATTAGAAATTGTTACAAGTCCAATTATTGGAAACACTAATCACTATTATAGTGGCTTCAAAAAAATTGATTTAAACCTGTTGTTTTTCAATAAAGAACTTCTGTAGGCCTCTAACAGAAATAAAGCAGATCTTATCAGCTGGTAATGCTGTTTGTGGAGTTGTTTAAACCTCCTCCTCTGAGATCTTCAGAGATTTAATGTCTTTTATCTTCAACTTCAAGGCTATGGTTGCAGTCAGTTGTTGTGTTTCTTCAGTTCTCTTCTTTCCTTCAGTGATTCTGCTTGTTAATGTGCTTATTAACGCTGAGATGACTCCATATTAAATATACACAGATTTTGTGGTCCGCCCAAGTGCCATCATTCCACGCTGCATGTGGGCCAGATCATCATGCCACATGTGCTAGATGTGGGCCGGATCTGGGCTGACAATATGTTGCTATCTGGGTTGTGAACTTCTGCAGCTTTAACAAATACATACATCAACACACAATCTTTTAGCATTGGTAATAATATAATTTGAAATTATACTGTAGTGTCACACTGACTCTTACATCACTGATTGAGATCTCTTTATCATTACAGTATCAGATCTTCAGTCAGGTTATATAGTGCTGATGTGTGTAGTGTTATAGATCAGACACACGTTCACACTAATGACTGTCTCTATTTATCATTACAGTATCAGATCTTCAGTCAGGTTATATAGTGCTGATGTGTGTAGTGTTTGTTATAGATCAGACACACGTTCACACTAATGACTGTCTCTATTTATCATTACAGTATCAGATCTTCAGTCAGGTTATATAGTGCTGATGTGTGTAGTGTTTGTTATAGATCAGACACACGTTCACACTAATGACTGTCTCTATTTATCATTACAGTATCAGATCTTCAGTCAGGTTATATAGTGCTGATGTGTGTAGTGTTTGTTATAGATCAGACACACGTTCACACTAATGACTGTCTCTATTTATCATTACAGTATCAGATCTTCAGTCAGGTTATATAGTGCTGATGTGTGTAGTGTTTGTTATAGATCAGACACACGTTCACACTAATGACTGTCTCTATTTATCATTACAGTATCAGATCTTCAGTCAGGTTTAGTGTTTGTTATAGATCAGACACACGTTCACACTAATGACTGTCTCTATTTATCATTACAGTATCAGATCTTCAGTCAGGTTATATAGTGCTGATGTGTGTAGTGTTTGTTATAGATCAGACACACGTTCACACTAATGACTGTCTCTCTTTATCATTACAGTATCAGATCTTTCAGTCATGTGTGTATGGTTATATAGTGCTGATGTGTGTAGTGTTTGTTATAGATCAGACACACGTTCACACTAATGACTGTCTCTATTTATCATTACAGTATCAGATCTTCAGTCAGGTTATATAGTGCTGATGTGTGTAGTGTTTGTTATAGATCAGACACAGTTCACACTAATGACTTTATCATTACAGTATCAGATCTTCAGTGCTGATGTGTGTAGTGTTTGTTATAGATCAGACACACGTTCACACTAATGACTGTCTCTATTTATCATTACAGTATCAGATCTTCAGTCAGGTTATATAGTGCTGATGTGTGTAGTGTTTGTTATAGATCAGACACACGTTCACACTAATGACTGTCTCTCTTTATCATTACAGTATCAGATCTTCAGTCAGGTTATATAGTGCTGATGTGTGTAGTGTTTGTTATAGATCAGACACACGTTCACACTAATGACTGTCTCTATTTATCATTACAGTATCAGATCTTCAGTCAGGTTATATAGTGCTGATGTGTGTAGTGTTTGTTATAGATCAGACACACGTTCACACTAATGACTGTCTCTATTTATCATTACAGTATCAGATCTTCAGTCAGGTTATATAGTGCTGATGTGTGTAGTGTTTGTTATAGATCAGACACACGTTCACACTAATGACTGTCTCTATTTATCATTACAGTATCAGATCTTCAGTCAGGTTATATAGTGCTGATGTGTGTAGTGTTTGTTATAGATCAGACACACGTTCACACTAATGACTGTCTCTATTTATCATTACAGTATCAGATCTTCAGTCAGGTTATATAGTGCTGATGTGTGTAGTGTTTGTTATAGATCAGACACACGTTCACACTAATGACTGTCTCTATTTATCATTACAGTATCAGATCTTCAGTCAGGTTATATAGTGCTGATGTGTGTAGTGTTTGTTATCATTACAGTATCAGATCTTCAGTCACACTAATGACTGTCTCTATTTATCATTACAGTATCAGATCTTCAGTCAGGTTATATAGTGCTGATGTGTGTAGTGTTTGTTATAGATCAGACACACGTTCACACTAATGACTGTCCTCATTACAGTATTACAGTATCAGATCTTCAGTCAGGTTATATAGTGCTGATGTGTGTAGTGTTTGTTATAGATCAGACACACGTTCACACTAATGACTGTCTCTATTTATCATTACAGTATCAGATCTTCAGTCAGGTTATATAGTGCTGATGTGTGTAGTGTTTGTTATAGATCAGACACACGTTCACACTAATGACTGTCTCTATTTATCATTACAGTATCAGATCTTCAGTCAGGTTATATAGTGCTGATGTGTGTAGTGTTTGTTATAGATCAGATCGTTCACACATCATTACAGTATCAGATCTTTCTAATGGTCTCTATTTATCATTACAGTATCAGATCTTCAGTCAGGTTATATAGTGCTGATGTGTGTAGTGTTTGTTATAGATCAGACACACGTTCACACTAATGACTGTCTCTATTTATCATTACAGTATCAGATCTTCAGTCAGGTTATATAGTGCTGATGTGTGTAGTGTTATAGATCAGACACACGTTCACTAATGACTGTCTCTATTTATCATTCACACTAATGACTGTCTCTATTTATCATTACAGTATCAGATCTTCAGTCAGGTTATATAGTGCTGATGTGTGTAGTGTTTGTTATAGATCAGACACACGTTCACACTAATGACTGTCTCTATTTATCATTACAGTATCAGATCTTCAGTCAGGTTATATAGTGCTGATGTGTGTAGTGTTTGTTATAGATCAGACACACGTTCACACTAATGACTGTCTCTATTTATCATTACAGTATCAGATCTTCAGTCAGGTTATATAGTGCTGATGTGTGTAGTGTTTGTTATAGATCAGACACACGTTCACACTAATGACTGTCTCTATTTATCATTACAGTATCAGATCTTCAGTCAGGTTATATAGTGCTGATGTGTGTAGTGTTTGTTAGATCAGACACACGTTCACACTAATGACTGTCTCTATTTATCATTACAGTATCAGATCTTCAGTCAGGTTATATAGTGCTGATGTGTGTAGTGTTTGTTATAGATCAGACACACGTTCACACTAATGACTGTCTCTATTTATCATTACAGTATCAGATCTTCAGTCAGGTTATATAGTGCTGATGTGTGTAGTGTTTGTTATAGATCAGACACAGTTCACACTAATGACTGTCTCTATTTATCATTACAGTATCAGATCTTCAGTCAGGTTATATAGTGCTGATGTGTGTAGTGTTTGTTATAGATCAGACACACGTTCACACTAATGACTGTCTATCATTACAGGTTATATAGTGCTGATGTGTGTAGTGTTTGTTATAGATCAGACACGTTCACACTAATGACTGTCTCTATTTATCATTACAGTATCAGATCTTCAGTCAGGTTATATAGTGCTGATGTGTGTAGTGTTTGTTATAGATCAGACACACGTTCACACTAATGACTGTCTCTATTTATCATTACAGTATCAGATCTTCAGTCAGGTTATATAGTGCTGATGTGTGTAGTGTTTGTTATAGATCAGACACACGTTCACACTAATGACTGTCTCTATTTATCATTACAGTATCAGATCTTCAGTCAGGTTATATAGTGCTGATGTGTGTAGTGTTTGTTATAGATCAGACACACGTTCACACTAATGACTGTCTCTATTTATCATTACAGTATCAGATCTTCAGTCAGGTTATATAGTGCTGATGTGTGTAGTGTTTGTTATAGATCAGACACACGTTCACACTAATGACTGTCTCTATTTATCATTACAGTATCAGATCTTCAGTCAGGTTATATAGTGCTGATGTGTGTAGTGTTTGTTATAGATCAGACACACGTTCACACTAATGACTGTCTCTATTTATCATTACAGTATCAGATCTTCAGTCAGGTTATATAGTCAGGTTATATAGTGCTGATGTGTGTGTAGTGTTTGTTATAGATCAGACACACGTTCACACTAATGACTGTCTCTATTTATCATTACAGTATCAGATCTTCAGTCAGGTTATATAGTGCTGATGTGTGTAGTGTTTGTTATAGATCAGACACACGTTCACACTAATGACTGTCTCTATTTATCATTACAGTATCAGATCTTCAGTCAGGTTATATAGTGCTGATGTGTGTAGTGTTTGTTATAGATCAGACACACGTTCACACTAATGACTGTCTCTATTTGTCATTACAGAAGCAGGTTTGTCTCCAGGTGCTAAAGCAGGGATTGTTATTGTTGTTCTGCTGGTGTTTGCTGCTGCTGCTGCTGCTGTGATTTACTATCGCCACAAGATCTCTGAACTACAAAAACAAACATGTAAGTATTACAGTTGATACAGCAGGAGAAAAAAATCATTGAGCTTTATTGTGGTTCAGTAGAGTTTAAATGTATATTATGATTTTTCAGTCAACATTTCTACTTTAACCACAAGTTCTGCTTGTAATTGATGCAGACATTAATGAAGTGTGTGACTGTCTAGTATTGAGCTGAATTACATTAATACTAGTGGTGTCAAAATTAGCGTGTTAACACAGGCGATTTTTTTTTTTCATTTCCATGTAAAAAATATTTAACACAATTAATGCAGGGGCAGGGCTAGGTTTGGCCACACCACCCACAAACACTAAAGAACTGCGTTTATTTAGACGTGGAACATAATAACAAGTACATCAAATGGGAGACGTTTCAGACGCGCTCCAACTTCACTTCAGGCGCGAGTCAAACGAGCACAAAAATGATACTGGTGACGAGTAGCTTCAGCAGAACATCAGTGAACTGTGATCAGATGAGATGTTGTGTGGCTGTAAGATTTTCAGCAAATGAACACTTAAAGGAGAAGTCCACTGCCAGAACAACAATTTACAGAGAATGTACTCACCCCCTTGTCATCCAAGATGTTCATGTCTTTCTTTCTTCAGTCGTAAAGAAATTATGTTTTTTGAGGAAAACATTTCAGGATTTTTCTCCATATAATGGACTGATATGGTGCCCCGAGTCTGAACTTCCAAAATACAGTTTAAATGCAGCTTCAAACGATCACAAATGCAGTTGTAAATGATCCCAGCTGAGGAAGAAGGGTCTTATCTAGCAAAACGTTTGGTTATTTTCATTAAAATAATACTATTTAAATCAGTGGCGTACCGCACATCTTGGAGGCCCCTGCAAAGAACGAGATGGGGCCCCTCCCACCAGCAGTGATGTCATGCATGAAAATATATTGTGTACCTGAGTCTGTCCCTCCATTTACATAACTGATTTATCAGTAATAAATGTGGTGAATTATCACTGCATTGATGCATTTGACGTTATTATTGAATAGAATATAGTCTTGTGTGTGTATTTGATATTGCTTTTCAGTCAGACTACGGGAATACACTGTGTGCAGAATTATTAGGCACATTGATAATCTGGTCATATTTTTTTTCAAGCACATTTGACCAATTCCAAACCACATCAGTCTTAATAACTACTGTTAATTTTGTATTTAATCATTTATATGTGATATATAATTGTCTGTGAAGGCTGGAAGTGAAAAACTCCTTATATTCAGGTGTGCATAATTATTGGGCATGTTTTCTTTTACAGATAAAATGAGCGAAAAAAGAAATTTAACCCAGACTGAAAAGTCCAAATTATTAAATGCCCATGAGAAGAATTCAATACTACTGCATTACAAGAATTTGCAAAGTTAAGGCTTGACCATTGGACAGAGAAATGCTTGAGTCTGCATGGTCAGAAAACACAGGTGGAGAAGAAAAGATGCATGTTAACGGCAAAAGAATTAGGAATTAAGGTGAAGAATTGGGTGTGACACCATCAGGAACCGTTTAGTCTCCAGCGCCACCATTTTCCAGAACTGCAACCGACCTGGAGTCTTCAGAAGTACAATGTGTCAGGTTCTCAGAGAATTTGCTTGGTAAAAATCCTAAAAAATAATCCTCATTTGAAGAGAATAACAAGCTGACGTGTTGTGAAATACATGAAGACAGAAATCTTGCAGTAAGTTTTGGGAGTTCATTTTAGTCCATCTCTGCAAGTCAGACTTTTCAGGATAGGAGACTAAACATGAACTCCCAAAACTTACTGCCAGATTTTGGAAGATAAATTCTTGAATCAGAGGTACAAGAGGATGTGATGCTTGTCCTTCAAGAGTCACTCTCAACTTATCTGTCTATAAAGCCTATAAAAAACTGTCTTCATGTATTTCACAACACGTCAGCTTGTTATTCTTATCAAGTCAAGGGCATTTCTAAGGATTTTTTCCCAAGCAAAGTCTCTGAGAAACTGACACATTGTACTTCTGAAGACTCCAGGTAGGTTGCAGTTCTGGAAAATGGTGGCGCTGGAGAACTGGAAATGGTTCCTGATGGTGTCACACCTAATTCTTCACCTTAAAACCTAATTCTTTTGCAGTTAACATGCATCTTTTCTTCTCCACCTGATGTAGTTTGGAATTGGTAAAATGTGCTTGGTAAAAAAAAAAATATGACCAGAATATCAACATGTCTAAAAATTCTGCACACAGTTTTATATATATATATATATATATATATATATATATATATATTATGAACATGGAGGCAAAAGTGCCGCTGCTTTGATTTGATTGTTATTTTAGCAATAACCAGAGGATTTCTCAACAATAATAATACACCATATCTGTTAGGGCTGCACGATTAATAAAAAAAAATCGCTATCTTGATTCATACATAAATGCGATCTCATTTCTAAATGTGTATTTCCATGCATTCAGGCGTTATTGGTCACACTCACACAATAACAAAACACTATTAATTCACCAATCAATCATAAATCTCCATCACGTGTCTCCTTCTCCCTCATTGGCCACGTTCCGCTGTCACTCACGTGACGTGTAAACAAGGCGTCAGAACTAAACGGGTCAGTTTGATTCGTGGATTTGTAGCGGTAAGAGGGAAAACAAATGAACCCCAGTGTGGACAATCCTGGTGGTGACGGTGAGAGTGAGCATGTGCTGTAACAATATTGGTACAGGTTTATCCGCTCGGACCAAAGTTCAGTCTGCTGCGCTGCGCGAGCTCACTAGAGAACATACGTTTACTGGCTGCGTCCGAAAACCTAGTCAGCTGACTTGCTGCCTCCCTGTCTTATCAGCCAGTGACTTTGAAGGCTGCAAAGGAAACTCTAGAAACAGTTTGGGACAGACTTCAGAGGCAGCAGAACATGACGCCGTTGCTAGGTTACCTAACGGTTAAGATGTAGATTTTGTAGAAAAACGATCTTATACAGTTACATATAAATGCTTTAATAATACATAAAGATTTCAGTGTCATTACCCACTGAAGGTCTGTGTGTCGGAGAAGAGACTGGGAATGGCAGATACTTTTTGCTTAAATAAATAAAAGCACTGACGCAAGTAATATTGCAGAACAGGTCATTGTTATTAGTGGCTGTTTCGTTATTATTGGTGGTATATTGTAAATATTATTCTTATTCACTACTCATTTGAACCCTTTTAACATTTTATTAAATACTATTACAAACAATATTATTTATTATGCTTTTTACACTATTACGATTCATAAAGTGTATCATAATCAAGATCTCATCTATTATATAAAGTAACAAGTCTAATTTCACCAGAATATCTTTATTTATATAGCCTATATGACGCACACGCACAGGATTGTGGGAAATCGAAGGCAGCGAAGGATACATCTATGCTGCCTTCAAAATTCCATCAGAAGGAGGTTCCTCCGGAGACAGGAAGTGAAGCAGAATTAGAATTCGGACGCGCCTTGATGCCTTCCTGCCTTGGAATGCTGCCTCCGAAGGAAGCGTTTTAGAGCTTTCGGACGCAGTATCTCGATGTGGCGTGAACGCGCCTGGAACACCCGAGCGCGTCGCGACCGCATCACTTACGTTTATTATGAGCATAGATATATATACTGACTAGATGTCGCCTTGGGCCTCTAAGCATACGTCAACATCGCCGCCATCTTGGGTCGGGGATCTGAAGGAAGCGCCAAAGTTTTTCATGAACTGGATGTTTTCAAAGAATGGTTAACCTGTGTTATATACTGTAGCCTAATCATTTAATAAGCTGTTGTAAATACTGGAAGATGTTATCACACTACGTACGCACGTTATGTTTGTTTTTGTGTTATATAACCATTTTACACTGGGTCATTGTATTGCAGGCTTGCTGATGTACAAAATAAACCAGTACAATTCAGATGTTTTAATTAACATGTATTTTTAAGTATGGATATCACACCATTGTAGCAGGGTTCCCGCGGGTCCTTAAAAAGTCTTAAAAAGTCTTAAATTTAGTTTATCAAATTTAAGGTCATAAAAAGTCTTAAATTGTACAAGAAAGTCTTACTTATGATTAAGAGGTCTTAAATTTTAGGCACGGGAAGACCAGAATTGCGATACAGCTTAGTGTGACGATTAAACTTCAAAAGGCTGTGATTTCGTTAAATAAACATGAGCGCTGCCTGTTCAAAGTCCGGTGCTGAGCTGCTTTGTGTACTGCGGTTACCGGGGAAACCATGTCTGCAGTTCCGAATGCGCCATCTGCTGGCAGAGATTGAATGTGCATTTTCAATAAGCCTGTTGTTTTGAGTAGGGTATTCTTACAGTACAGGAGGCTGTAGTTTCAGAACCGCATTTTTAGGACCCTGTAATTTTTTTTAAATTATTTATTTTATTTTATTTTATTGTAATTATTTATTTATTTGTATTATGTATGCATTAACAGCTCATACTATAGCAGTAGCTATTCAATTCTGTATATTATTATTTTTAAGGAAATACTGAATTTAGTTGTTTAATTGTATACACTTAATTATTGTCCTAACCAACTCCTAACCCTAAACTTACCCCTGAAATATTTAGCCTAATTTATTTCAATATATTCTAGACTTCAGTTCATTAGCTGCTGCGCTTCATGTCTGACGTGTGACCCACTTAACAAAGTGAAGTAAACCGTAAAACAATTGCTGTACAAATTAGTGTAGCCATTTTGTGTGCAGTAGACTAGGCTAAGGTAAGTAACAATAGTCAATTTTAAGTTTACTGAAGTGGAAGAATAATAAACTTACACCTAGTTTTGAAGTAGATTAATATCAAAAGCTTCAATTTTCTCTGGACTCGATCATAAATACATGTCTGTCAGCTGGAACAAACCAAAAATAAAAAAAAAAATCATTTGAGATTTGGACGATTTATGATGATTTAATTTCTGCCTAGATGCAGATGTTAGGTTCCCCATCCTAACATTCTGAGGTCTGTTGGTCAGGAAGTCCATAATTTTTTTTTTTCCGCTTTGTTTAACTCATGCCTTTATTAATTTAAATTTTGCTCTATTATTTATCTATTTATTTATATTTTATATATACTTTATTTTATGTTATTCATGTTTTTTTCATATCACTATCAGCATCCTTGTAATTGTTTTGTGCATTGTAGAACAAATTAATTAGTTATGTACGTGTGTCTAAGTATTGTATTGTATATGATATATCACATATTTATAAAAGAACATAGATTAATTAATTATTTTACTTATATCATGTAAGTAAAATAATTAATTAATCTATGTTCTATCATAAATATATGTCTGACATTTATAATAAACCAAACGGCTTGAAAATCGGTTGAAAATTAAGCAAATTAAGGTGATTTTAATCGTTGATAGTTCTCTGCCAATGTTAACTAATGCAGAGTAGACGCGGCTTTCCCCGACCCAAGATGGCGGCCACGCTGACGCATCGTTCCTATGGACAGCAGCGTCAGAGGCGACATCTAGTCAGTATATATATCTATGTATTATGAGCGCAGCTGCCGCGCGCCTACATTTGAAGTAACGAACTTGTGTGAACGGCTCCGTCACGCGAGCACTAAACAGCGCTGTGAAACACTTGTGGTATATAATGGTATATAATTATAGTATGTATTTGTGATGAAGCTGTAGCATGTGTGCATTTATACTGAATGTTTTCAGACTACCGTTTTTACAAATAGTACAAATAGGCGACCTATAAAACCATGTAGTTATATCTTTACCATGATTTAAAATGTATGCTTTCTACTATGGGAGACTAATGCTTAATTTAATAATAATAATAAATGTAACCATATAAAACTGAGGTTGCTACAATTTTTACAGATGTTACTGATTGATAATGAACAAAAATTACCTCTGCATCCTCAAGCTACTATCAAATGTGCATTTCTAAGAGACAAAAAAGTGATATTATTATTATTATTATTATTATTATCATCATCATCATCATCATTATTATTATCATTATCAGACAACCCAAACCTGTTTCTTGATTTGAAACAATACAAACCTATGGTCTGCTTTATTTTATTATTGGTTTATTTATTATTATTGGTTATTTTATTATTGGTTTATTTATTATTTGTTAATGTTCTCGTATGTTCAGAAACGTTTAAAATATTCACTTTAAAGGGATCTAAAAAAAGAAAAGAGACTATTTTTTGTCACTCCAGCACTTTATTATACTAAATGTCCTGTTTTTTATTTATTTATTTATTTTTGTACTTGAGTGCAGTAAATTTTGGTTGAAAAATGAGAATCGTGTAAGAGAATCGTGATCTCAATTCCCATGGAGAAAAATCGTAATCCACATTTTAGCAAGAATCGTGCAGCCCTAATATCTGTGATAGGACACGGTCTGCGTTTTTGTTTTAATAATAAGCTCAATAAAATCAATGTAGGCCAGCACGTTTTATTTCAAACACTGTCCTATACATACGACTCGCTAACTCTTTTTAATAAGATACAAGCAAAATTCATGTCTTTTAGTGAGAAAATTAACAGTAAAAAACGAGGAGAAAAAACAAATTAAAGTAATAACTATAAATGCTACATTTTGATAAAAAATAACTTTCTATGCATATACCAACTTTTGTAATTAACTTACTGTTTTTATGAGCTGAATCACATACAGGCAAAACTCAAATCCTCGGCGCTGTCCGAGCGTTTCGGTGTGTAAAGACTTTGACTGCAGCTGAATGTCGATGTTGTGATCGAGTGCATTCTCCACACTTAGAAGAGCTGAACTGGACAGTGTTTCTTGTAACATTGTGCTCCGGAGAAATGTCTTGATCACTTTACATTGTGAGAACAAATGGTAAATTTAATAGCAAAATCTGGTAACAAGTCGTCAGAGAAAAACATAGGCTACCTAAATATATTTCACTGAAATCATTAACTGATTGACAAAACGAAAGGAAAAAAAGTGCCGAGTGTCAATTCATTGTGACATGATCCAAAGTTCACCTAAAGGAAAACAAGGTGGAAAGACGTTTTCTTTATTTTGTAAATCTTTACAGTTTTCTTTTTTTTTTTATTAATAATAATAATAATAATAATATAATTTGTATTTATTTATTTATTTAGCCAAAGCATTAGAGTGATGAATGATATCTTGCTTGTATGACCAACCGGGGAGCGTTTCCCAAAAGCGTCGTTAGCTAACTATGGTGGTCCATTGAACTCTATTGGTAATGACAGAACTTGCGACCATATTTGGTTTTGGGAAACACACCCAGCATTAATAAATTACGAGTAAAAGTTGGGAAAAACCTAGTCTCAGACGTCACGCCCACGGAACGTTGGCTAAACGTCTGATGCATATGGTACACTTAACTGGAAACACTTCAGGAATGTCGAAGTCGTCATCTGATTGGTTGAATTTTATCGGATTTCCGGGGGACGCGAGTGTCGCGTTTATTTTCGGTCCGCCGGGAAACAAAGCGCAGACGTGTGATTGCAGAAGAAAAACTGCTTGTTTTCTTCTCCTTCTTTGATTTTCTATGCTGACTGACTTGTTGCACGCCGGTCTGTTGTTGTGGGGACATTTCCACGCCCCGAAACGTGACGCTGAACGAAACGAACTGTGATTGGTTGTTTGACATGTTGGTCAAACGGCCTTATGGGCGGGCCTTGGCCAAAGAATGCTGCTATGAATTCCAGACCTTCAGCCGTTAGTCTGAAGATCTGGCTACGCGAGACTAGGAAAAACCAAGCAGTGATCGCGCCGACGCTTTAGCGCTCACACAACATTTTTACTACCTTGACATCGCAGCCTGTTCATTATCAAAATACAATACATTTAAAGACACATAAAAGTTACAGTGGTCAATTTTAATAGTGCGTTGTTTTATTCAGCGTGAGCAGCGCCTCACTTTGCTGTTATAGTCTTTGTGAAGGATGAGGATAATTTGTTGTGGAGAGAAGGGAATAAAAAAAAGCCTATTTGTGTTTATAATGTTTGTAAACATTTTGATTTGGGCTACCGGTATTTTAGCATTATTTCTGAATGTAATTATTAGATGCGAGTCATGCGACGTATGCTTTTCCTCTCAAGTAGCCTGTTTTTAACTAAGCAGCAAACATTTAAATATGTTGAAAAAACACTTTAATGTTTTTAAAGTGTTGAAAGATTCTTCTTTCGTTTAAAACTTTCAGCCAGAATCTAGAAAAGATTATACTGCAATTGGCTATGACTAAGCACAAGATAGGTTAACCACATCAAGACTCTCTTTGTGTGTTTTTTTTTTTTTTTTTTTTTGAGTAGTCTTCATTATTATTCTTACTATTATTATTATATTCGTTCCCTTATTTCACTAAACTAAGTTGTCCACATGACATTACCAAATTGTGACCTGGATTTAGTTGAATCAAATCAACGAACGAGCACATGATTTAGTAAAAGGAGGGAGCGAATTATTGTGCGCACGCTTAAAAAAACTTTTCCTGTCATGTATGGGGATCCATAAGCCACTTTAAGTGTAAAAATATCCACTTTGGTTACGGTGTGTTTGTCTTAAGTAGGCCTATAGTGTTTATAACAAGTGAAATGTGAGAAAAATTGATTTTAAAAACATTAAGCCCGCTCCACTGCACCTTTGAGCTCACGGCTCGCGTCTTTTGCAGTGTGTAGGAACACTGACTTTTACAATGTCCTGCGACGGGGCCAATGGTGTCCCGTACGCCACTGATTTAAATACTTTTTAATGTCAAACGCTCGTCTTGTCTTTCTCTGCCTGGACTGTTTTAGTTCTGGTTCATGTCAGTTAGTGTATGTTGAAAAACTCCCATCTCATGTTCTCCCTCAACTTCAAAATCATCCTATATGATCCTATAAGGGTGTTTGATCTTCTTTGCATGTTCTCTTTGTAAACACTGTGTCTGTTCTTCTGCAGTGATGTAGAATGATTTAGAGATGATTTTTGAAGTTGAGGGAGAAAATACGATTGGAGTTTACAACCTCATTTGTGATCATTTGAAGCCGCATTTAAACTGTATTTTGGAAGTTCAAACTCGGGGCACAATATCAGTCCATTATATGGAGAAAAATCCTGAAATTTCTTTACGACTGAAGAAAGAAAGACATGAACATCTTGTATGACAAGGGGGTGACAATACATTATCTGTGAATCTTTGTTTTGGAAGTGTTTTCTGGTGTTTTTAATGTGATTTTGTGTCTATAAACTGTTGTTACATGAGAAAGAGCTGCATGAAGATTCATCAAAATCTACTCAATCATTTGGACGAACAAGGACGAGTAAATAACAGAATGTTTGTATTTAGTTTTATGATGATGAAAAATATTTAAAAACACGTTTGTTCCTTTGACTAAGACCTTATTTTTCTGTGGTAAATATTTATTAACCATTTAATTCATGATAATGCATGGAATATGATCGCTTGATTGCAAATTGTTATACATGTTTAGGTAAAGATCATCAAGATGAGGTAGTGATTATTAGAAGCACATATGAAGAATCACACACTGTCCTCTTCTCAATTGATACTGACATGTTCATCTGCAAAATCAATAATAATCTCCTCATTTCTCTGTTTCTATGTGCTGCTGTCAGTGTCAGTGACTGAGGGAGAAGATGTCACTCTAAAACCTGCTTATAAAATAAACAAAGGTGATGAGATACAGTGGCTGTTTGGAGATAAAAAGCATCGGACTCGCATATCTGAAATCAGAGAAGAGTCCAGACGGCCCTTTATAGATGATTATAAAGCTAATGAGAGATTCAGAGACAGACTGGATCTGGACAAGACGACTGGATCTCTGACCATCAAGAACACCAGAACTGATCACTCTGGACTCTATAAACTACACATCAGAACCAGCAGAAAGACTTTACAGAAGACATTTATTGTCACTGTCTATGGTGAGTAGATCAAGTCAGTATAATTAGTGATGTAACGATTACCGGTTTAATGATCAATCGTGATAAAAACCCTCCACGGTTAGTATTGTGACGGGGAGTGAGAGGCGAGCGGATCCATATGCGGGCCTTTATTTAAGGGACGAGACAGATACATGGTCCGACAGGCAGGGTCAAACAGGAGCAAACAGGTAAATCACAGGCAAGACGTAGAGAATAATCCTTAAGACAAGCGATAGTCCAAAAAGGCAGGCGGCGAGACAGTCGACAATGGGATAACCAGGCGAGAGAATGAACTCGGGAACAAGGAAACTAAGAAACGCTAACAATAGAACACAACAACAACTACTCAATTCTCCGTGGCTTGCATGGGGAAAGTCTGGGGCTTTTATAGAGCTGCTGATTGGTCACGGGTGTTGACGCAATCAGTGTGATGGGTGATGGGAAAAGTAGTCCGGGGTGTAGAACAACAGTCAACGTGTAAAGATAGGGTGAGAGTGACATCTGGTGCTGAGCGGACCGCGGAACATTGACCAGATTTGTGACAAGTATTACCGTTTCATATTTAATTTTCATTAAAACCGTATCCGATTACCGTGATTTGAACAACTGAGGATAAATAAATACTGTCCAGCATAAAGCAGAGTTTTAGGAAACAGTTTCACATGATCACAGCACAGGACTAGTTTAGTTTGGTGTGAAAACGTGGTGGAAAGACACAAGGTTTTAAAAGAGTGCTAAGAGATGAATACAAATGAATATATGAATGAATGGTTTATATGAATGTACCTCTGAACGTTTCTGACTGTTTTTAGAAAATATTCGATGACATTTTGTTTTCATCTTTGCTAATACTTGATTGTTTAATGGTAACGCTGCTTTATCCACGGAGGTCACGGGAAACAGCTGTAATTCAGCTTCTCCATAAGCGCCATCTCGTGTCAGACAGTGGATTTACAGACTTACATGTACATTCAGTCTGTGTGCACTCTTTGTCTGGACAAAAAACACAACGAATGTGCAGTGCCCTGCTGTACATGTTCACTGACTGATCAAAAACAAGCTTATGTGGGTTATATACATTTAAACAATTCAGACAGGTGTCTAGAAATATTGATGAATCAGATCAAATACATAGAAACATCTGTTATTCAAATATCATTTTGACTTAACCCTTTTAAAATGTGAAGTTTACCATTTTATGAAACCTTTTCAAAGTTTTATTTGAACATTTCTTTGAGATAAACTGTTGTCATTTAAAATCCACACATCACAGGTAAAGTTATTGTTTTAGTGTTTATGCAAACAAAAAGTAATTTTATTTATTTTTGTTGAATTTAAATACAAAAGTTGGTGAAATCTTTCATGTGTCAGGACCTTTTGAACATTTCCAGCACATTTTAACAATACGGTGATAATACTGATAACCGTCATCATTTAGGTCACGATAATCACGATCAGAAATTTCACATCTCTAAGTATAATAATGATCACAGATCTTCATTGGCAGTCATTACCCATAATTCTGTTCTTCTGCAGGTAATTCAGATCAAACTGATTCATGTTCAGACCCCATTCAGAGTTTATTCTGTGGATCATTTCATTCTTTATAAATCGATGATGAAAGTGTTAAAATCTCCATTGAACTACACTGTGAAATAAACACTGTTCTGTTGCTGTATCCAAAATATATCCTTAATCTTTTATTTATATGAGCAATCTGTAGAAAGTTCATTTAGATTTATTGTTTTCTTTGAATGATCAAATCTGAAGCTGAGACAGTAATATAAAGTTTCTGTTAATGAAAACAGTGAACCGTCTTCATTTCTGATTAAACAGCATCTGATCATGATCATTTCACACTCTGATGTTCACATGAACACACTTGATCTAATGACAAATCTGTCTTTGTTTTCTCTGTTTCTGTGTGATGCTGTGACAGAAAAAGTGGAGGTGAAATCAGTGAATGAAGATTCTGTCACTCTGAACCCTGATACTGAAATACAGAGAGATGATCAGATCCTGTGGATCTTTGGAGATGAATTCAGTCTCATCGCTCAGATCAAAGCAGGGACTGGAGAGACATATGATGGTGCTGATGGGAGATTCAGAGGCAGACTGGAGCTGAATAAGGAGACTGGATCACTGACCATCACAGACTTCACAACTAAACACAATGGACCCTATAAACTACTGATCAGCAGCAGCAGCAGAGGAACCTCGTGCAAGAAATTCAGGGTTTCCAAACATCGTAAGTAACTGTGTTTCAGTTTATTTTTTAACATGTACATAAGAGTGATGATGCTCTGAATGAACAATTCTACACTGAACTGAATTTTAACAGGTAAAAGTGCACATTATAGTGTGTAACTGTAGTTTGACATTCATTGTGTATTTTCCTCAATTAATCCAGTTGATTCAACTTTGAAGAAGCTGCAGCGTTTTTTATAAAAAAAAAAAAAAAAAAAAAATATATATATATATATATATATATATATATATATATATAAAAACATAATATGATCTGTTCTATAGCCCATCTGCTTTTACTTAGTTTTTTTTTTATTATTCATAAGACAACCTTTCAGTTTTGTAAATATTCTCGTAATAGTGTTAAGTCTTACTTTAGGTTAAACGTTTTTGAGAATTAGACCACCCAGCTAAAATAAATGTTATGTCGTTGATTGATAAAATCTGGATTAAGGATATTTTATTTTATTTTGTTTTATTTATTTAATTTTTATTTTTCAGTTTCCCCCTGAGGGATTGCCACCTTATTGTGGTCAGGGGTTTGCGTGCCTCAGTGACCTTAAGAGCTATACCAGCAGGAGCTTAGTCTTCAAGTGGGACACCCAAATTGGACAGGTCTGAGGTAGAGGCCTGACAAAGTGCAATCCACTTCTCCAGGCTTTGGACACAGCTAACAACACAATTCAGCAAGGAAAATACTGT